>NC_133536.1:155787824-156090324 GCF_048544455.1 Silene latifolia | reverse complement strand
TCGGGAGCATTGGGATGAGAGCTCAACTTGGACCATAGTTGAAGTCTAGATCACATAGAACAATTATATCACTTTATTTGTTTCCGCTGCGAGTTGTAATTATTTTATTTTAAGTTTTAGTTGGTTAAGTTGTAATAAACATGTAATCATTAAAGTTTTATTTAAAGTACTTTGGTGAGTTGGACTTTGTTATTCACTACCTCGGGAAACCGAGATGGTAACAGTTCTATTTATTTGGGAACGTCTAGCTAAAGGCTCCTGAATAAATGGGGGTGTTACACGTCCTTTGGGTTCGAACCCGACTTGCTTGCTATGATAGTAGTTGGGTATAAATGTGTTTGAGAGCGAACAACGACACGATCATCAAAATGGCACCATTGCCGGGGACGGTGTTGTGTATTTGAACCGTTCTTTTGTCTAGTTTTAGTTGTGCTTCTTCTTGAGGAGCCTTGTTTCCTTGGGAATTTCGTTTCTTGTGATTTAGCCTTGTGGAACTTGTTCCTCAAGGTTGTTCTTATCGTTTTCTTGTAAGTTTCTGTGTTTGTAGTTGCCTCTTTATATGGGCAAGTTGGATTAAATGAGTATGACATGTATGAATGGAGAAGGTTTGTTGAGCAAGAAAACACACCCATATCCTATAACTTCTACAATGAAAACTCAAATTACCCCACAAACTTCCCATACCAAAGCCTCCACGCCGAAAATCCACAAGAACCACCCTCGCAAAACCTACTTTACAATCAATACCAAGTGTCATCCTACAACCAACACCCATACCACCAATCTCCCATGTACCCACAACAAGAGAATGAGCATAATTTTGACATGCAAAGTGTGGTTCTCCAAATGCTAAGAGACCAACAAAACCTCTTCATGCAAATGCTAGAGGAGAGCCAAGCTAGTGACAATGTTATCAAAAACATTGTTACTAATGGTGAGAAGTTGGCATGTCAAATAGCCCAAATGGAAGCCGCCCAAGAGCTCAATGGTGGCCAACAGGAGAGTGATGATGAAGATGGGGAGTGTATGATTGGTTGTGAGCCAAGTCATGATGATGAAAATGATGTGGTAGGGGATTGGAATGAATTCTCTCCTTTTGAGGATACCCTTTCAAAGGAGAATGAGTGGGTGAAGCATGGTAAGCCTCTTGGTGACTCTTATGATATCAACCCCTTCGATGATGGTCCTTGTTGGGATAAGCCTACAAATAACTTTTTGGAAGCCCAAGTTGATGCCATTGAAGCCGCCTTGAAAGGTGGTGGAAGTGGTTCCCTTGAATATTATGATTTAGGCTTGTCGGAAGGAGAGCTTGATGATATGGAGGCCACTTTTCTAAATAGTGGACCATTTGATGGGGAAATCATGGAAGACAAGGGTAAAAAAGGAGATGTTGGGGACCCTATCTATGAGAAGTTGACCACTCAACTCTTTGTCTCCCAAGCACTCCTTTGTTTAAGTGAAAGCCCAATCAAGCATCCCTCTTTAACCATTGGCCCCAAGGAGGACGAGAGAAGCCCCAAGTGCCCACAAAAGCTTAAAAGACCATTCCTCTCGTACTTTGGCAAGATATGTAAGCCACTTGAGTCAAGCAAACAAGAAGGCCCAAGGTTTAGTGACAAGAAGGGTAGGAGGAGTTTTGACAAAGCTCGTTGGATGAGAAAGTGGGTGCACTTTGTAATAAAGTGGTCATGGTTCCATCTTTGCTTATTTGAGGATTGTGCCCAAGCCTTTAACCGGTTGTTGAGAGCATTGAGTAACATGGACAAGGCTAATTGGAAAATTTGTATTTAAAGTTTGGTGGAGTTCTTTCTTAAACCACCATTTGTAAAATAACCTATCCTTTAACTTTGCATTGCATCTCATTTAGTATAATTTGCATTAGTTTCTTGATTTTTGCATGAGAGATGAAAAGGGAGGGATCTCATATCTTCATTGAGCTTTTTGAGGGAAATTAATGAAAATGAGAAGGTAGCAAATGTAAAGAAATGAAGAAAATGGAGATTTTGGGCTTGTGAACATCTTTGTTATCATTAAAAAGGTGTTGGGTCAAAATTTGCTGAAATCCGTGGGTCCCGACATCAACTCGTGCGAGTTGAAACTGAAGGAAAAGAAGGATTTCTCCCTACCCAAGAATCTGGACGATTTTCTGAGAAAACGGGCGTCCCAGAGCTTGAACTCGAGCGGCTCGAAATCAACTCGAGCAGGTTGAGGCTGAATCCGAGCGGGTTATTTTTAACTCGAGCGGGTTGACTCTGAAATTTACCCTTTTCTCTCATTTGGCTCGTGACATTGCTATGTATGCATCCTATCTACCATCTTCACCTCCAACAATGATTGTAAGAACCCTATATTTCCCTATCTCTCATGTATAGTTGCATTTATATAGTTACCTCATGATTAAACCCCTTTCTTCCTACATTAGCAATAGTGTTTAAAATCGGTTTGGGGAGGTTCAACCATAAAGTAACATACATCATAGGCAATCATATTGTATAATTTGCATTGAAATATACCTCACGTGTCTCATATAGTTAGTTGCATATAGTTAAATTTGCATTCTTGTATAGTCACTAATGACCAAACCTCATTTTTCCTACACTAGAAATAGTGCTTAAATCAGTTTGGGGAGGTTTGATCATAGGTGACATTTACTTAGAGCATGCATCGTCTAGTATAGTGTAGATTACATTCATTTGTTATATATGAATTGCATTTAGTTAGAGCATGCATTCATATCATATAATTGCATTTGTACTTTAAATTCCATAAAACTTTAAAAATCCAAAAACATGTATTTCTTTTTCATTCCTACTCCTACATGTACATTGAGGACAATGTCCAAAATAAAGTGGGGGATGGGAATTTATATTCCAAAATACATAAAAATTGAAAAACTTCGAAAAACCCAAAGATATGTTCTTTAATTTCATAAAATCAAAATCCATAAAAATTTAAAAATTCCAAAAACATGTTCTTTCCTTTGTAGTGTAGAATTGTATATATTGTATATATTTGTTTGTTTGTTTGTCTCTCTTATTACATTGGGTCGACTACGCCACATTTGAGGTATGAAGGAAATAGAAGACCGCATGGTATGATCTTTCCAAATCTCCTTCCTCCTTTTATATGTTGATTACAATGTGGTTATATTTTGATTGATGCGGTATGAACCAATGTGTTACTAAGAGTTTGCATCTAGATTATTGTGCATTTTAGTTGATAGAAGCATATGCTTTAGAGTTGTATATATGTTAGTTGCATCATGGCATGTAGTAAATGCCTATTTGGGAAGCTTGACAATTGTATATAAGGCCCTTGTAGATAATTTTTCTCCTTGAGACTTTATTTACTAGAATACCCTCAAGACACCCTTGGATGTGTCATACTAGTATCTTTTGACCCATGGATTAAGGCCTAGTTATGAGTACCTTGTGGTGTGATAACTCCTTGGCTACCGTTTATGTAACACCCCCATACTCCAAGTGCCTTACCAGGACCACTCAGGTATAAAGACATTACCATCTCGGTTACCCGAGGCAATGATAATCAAATAAACAATGAAGAAACAACGTTTAATTATAAATACTTAGCGAAGAGTTACAATTCTCAAAACCAAACCAAATGTATAATACATGTCCTCAAACTGACTGTTCTAACTGAAATGTAAATAACTAATAAGCTACAGCGGAAGACTCCTATCATCATGTCGTGGCAATCCCAGCTATCCCAGTACTCATCTCAATACCTGCTCAATATCTGCTCACCATCCCCGAATGGATCACCGCAGGTTTACAAAACAACACCGGGGTCAGTACTAATCACACAATCCAATATATATTAACGATAAGATAAACAGACAGCTTAACTGTCACACACACACAATCACGCCAAATCCAAACATCTCAATCACGATCGTCCACTTTGGACCAGCCCGCCGCGATGGGGGACCGCAGCCGTACCCACCAAATCCCCGCTCCACATGGTGAGCGATAACCCTGTCCATTAATGTGCACATCCCTTCGTGGCGGGTTCCATGTAAGGCGAAACTAGGGCGTGAAGCCACTCCCGCAAGTGACCCCACTCAGCCGAGGCCACGCCTCGCGAACCATAAACAACGATCACAACCAAAATCACAATACAATTACTATATCAAACAACCAAACACAACACATCAACCAATATCCCATTATGGGACTAATACTGAGTAGGAAATCCTACCTGGTAAGCACACAATCAGACGGTCTCTACTGCTGAATCAAAAAGCTTCCTCTATGAAACCTCCTCCTATCATATGACATATAAATGCTACCGAATCATATACTATACAAAAACCCCCAAATCCCTTAATTAGGGTTTAACCAAAATAAAGGAAATACAACAAAAAGGGTACACAGATCTTACCCTTGACGCAAGGAACTCAACGGTATAACCAACGCTAAGAACTGACCTTCCAAACTCCGGGGATTGCTAATAATGCAATTAGGATGAAGAACTTGCTTGCTTTCTCTCTTAAACAGTAATTTAGGTTTTGCAAAAGTGATTTAGAATAATGACGACAAAGCTTATATACCTTAATCGCATAATTAACAAAACCCGAGAAAACTCCCCGTAAAACTGGACACTCGATCGAGTACCCGAGGTACTCGATCGAGTACCCCCTTACTCGATCGAGTACCCTAGTTACTCGATCGAGTACCCAACAGGTCAGAAACTTTTCTAAAACGCCACTTACCCTTACTCGACAGAGCAAGGCCTACTCGATAGAGTACCTCAAGACTTATAAATACGGAGTATTACAGTCTTCCCTCCTTAAAAGGAACTTCGTCCCCGAAGTTCAAACCACTACTAAACAAAGGTACTCCCATACATTCCCGACTCAACAACCGAAACAAAATTCAACATAAAACGTGTTACTAACCCAACTCATCCCGACACACATACCGACACAACATACAAAAAGGGTATGAAACTCTTAAAAACTGTTCGCGATCATCTCCTACCCCCCTAAAAGAAACAAGGTTACGTCCCCGTAACCATACATACCTGATCAAACAGGAAAGGGTAACGCTCTTTTATAGCCTCCTCTGGCTCCCATGTAGCTTCCTCGGTCTCGTGGTTAGACCAAAGGATCTTGAGCAGAATTGTCTCACCACTCCTAGTCTTTCTAACCTTTCGGTCTAGAATCTGCTTAGGCACCTCATGATATGATAAGGACTCATCTAGCTCTAAATTCTCGGCCTCTAACACATGTGACGGATCACTCACATACTTCCGCAGCTGCGATACATGAAACACATTATGCACTCTCTCTAATGCAGCTGGTAAAGCCAGACGATATGCAACTTCCCCAACTCGCTCTAAGATCTCATAAGGCCCGATAAACTTCTGACTTAACTTGCCTTTCTTCCCAAATCTCATAACCCCACGCATAGGAGACACTTTCAAAAGAACTTTGTCCCCCACTTGAAACTCTATGTCCCTGCGATGTAGATCTGCATAACTCTTTTGCCTATCCTGAGCTGCCCTCATTTGTTCCCTGATCATCTTAATCTGTTCCACCATCTCATGCACCATCTCTGGTCCTAAAACCACTGCCTCAGCACTATCGTCCCAACAGATTGGACTCCTACATCTCCTCCCGTATAAAGCCTCAAACGGTGCCATACCAATACTAGTGTGATAGCTGTTATTATAAGAAAATTCTATTAAGTCCAACCTCTGTTCCCAGCTACCACCAAAGTCCATCACACAAGCTCGCAACATATCCTCAAGAGTCTTGATTGTTCTCTCAGTCTGTCCGTCTGTTGCAGGATGAAATGTTGTACTCATCTTCAAAGTTGTTCCCAACGATCACTGCAACTCCTTCAAAAACCTCGATATAAACCTCGCATCTCTGTCAGACACTATGTCCTTAGGGACTCCATGTAACTTAAGCACGTTCTTTCGATAGGCCATAGCCAATTGTGCCTTAGTCCATGTATCTTTCATTGGAACAAAGTGAGCCGACTTTGGTCGGTCGATCCACTATTACCCAAATCATGTTGTTACCTTGTTGACTCTTTGGTAAACCCACAATGAAATCCATGGAAATGGATTCCCACTTCCACTCAGTACCTCTAAAGATCGAATCTTCCCTTGTGGTCGTCATTTGTTCCCCTTTAACTCTCGGCATGTCAAACAACGGGACACAAACTCAGCTGTCTCTTTCTTCATCCCAGGCCACCAAAACGTTTTCTTCAAATCCTTGTACAGTTTGTCACCACCCGGGTGTACTGAGTATGGTGTACAATGCGCCTCTGTCATGATAGTCTTTTTCAACTCCTCATCATTAGGGACACACCACCTACCATCGAACCTCAAACTACCATCTGTATGAATAGAAAATCGGGACACTGTCCCTTTTTCTACCCCAGCTCTCCACTCCACCATCTTGGGATCCAACGCCTGTTTACCTCGGATGTCATCATAAAACTCAAGATGTACTGTCATATCACCCATGGCGTCTCCTTTCTGCATCATATGTATCCCAAACCTTGCTACCTCATCTCATAGCCTCATCAAGATAGAGCTGTACACAGAGAATGTACACTCTTCCTACTCAAAGCATCAGCAACAACATTGGCTTTCCCTTCATGGTAGATGATTTCCATGTCATAATCGCCAATCAACTCCATCCACCTCCTCTGTCTCATGTTCAACTCCTTTTGAGTGAAAATGTACTTGAGACTCTTGTGATCAGAAAATACCTTAAAGATTGCTCCATAAAGGTAATGTCTCCAAATCTTGAGAGCAAACACCACCGCACCCAACTCCAGATGATGAGTAGGGTAGTTCTCCTCATAAGGCTTCAATTGCCTAGAAGCATAGGCAATCACTTTACCGTTCTGCATCAACACACATCCCAACCCATTCTTTGAGGCATCTGTATAAACCTCAAAGTTCTCGATCCCTTCAGGCAATGCTAAGATAGGAGCTGTGGTCAAACGCTCCTTTAATGTTTGGAAGCCGTCTCACAACTCTCATCCCAACGAAACCTGTTCTCTTTCCTCATCAACGCTGTCATAGGTCTAGCTATCTTGGAAAAATCTTTCACGAACCGTCTGTAGTATCCAGCTAAACCCAAGAAACTCCTAACCTCAGCAACATTCTTCGGTGCTTCCCACTTTGTCACTTTGTCTCATCTTCTTCAGGATCCACAGCTACCCCATCTTTAGAGATCACATGCCCTAGAAAAGCAACTTTCTTTAACCAGAACTCACACTTGGATAGCTTAGCATACAACTCATGGTCCCTCAAAGTTTGCAACACAATCCTCAGATGCTCCTCATGTTCCTCCTTAGTCTTAGAATAGACTAAGATATCGTCGATAAACACCACTACAAACTTATCCAAAAACGGTCTAAAGATCCTATTCATCAAATCCATAAACACTGCTGGTGCATTAGACAACCCAAACGGCATCACCACATACTCATAATGACCATATCTTGACGTGAAAGCCGTCTTTGGTATGTCCACCTCTCTAATCTTCACCTGATGGTACCCCGACCTCAAATCAATCTTAGAAAAGACTGATGCACCACTCAACTGATCAAACAGGTCATCTATCCTTGGCAAAGGATACTTGTTCTTCACCGTCACTTGGTTCAGCTCCCTGTAATCTATGTACAACCTCAAAGTCCCATCTTTCTTCTTCACGAAAAGAACTGGTGCTCCCCACGGCGATACACTAGGTCTAATGTATCCCTTCTCTATCAAATCATCCAACTGCTTTCTCAGCTCCTCCATCTCCTTAGGACCCATGCGGTACGGTGCCTTAGAGATTGGCCCCCGTCCCCGGTTTCAACTCTCTACTTTGTGAAATCTATCTCTCTTCCGCGCAACCCCGAAATCTCCTCTGGAAAAACATCGGCAAACTCTCCCACCACTGGTATCTCATCCACTGCCGGACTCTCTATCCGGTCATCTCTCACATGGCACAATATCAAAGGACATCCCTTCCTCAGATATGACTTCAAAGTAACAGCTGCAATCAACTTAACTTTGGGTTTGACTAGAAACCCACGATAAGACACACTAACGCCCTTAGGACCTCTTAAAGACACTTTCTTTTGATGACAGTCTATCTTAGCTTTATACTTTCCTAACCAATCCATCCCGACTATCATCTCAAAACCGTCAAAAGGAAACTCTAGCAAGTCTACAGGTAGATCAACTTGCCCAACTATCATAGATACATCTCTAAACAACCTCCCACATGATACAGACTCACCCGAAGGTATAAAAACTTGCTCACTAACAGACTGATATACCCTCAAACCCAACCGCTTAACATGACTCGAAGATACAAACGACTGAGAAGCCCCCGAATCAAACACAACAAAGGTATGAACACCATTAACAAGAAAAGTACCGGTGATAACGTGAGCATCCTCCTCAGCTGCTTTCTTCTCCATCATGAATAACTTTCCACTGGTCTTCTGTCCACCTCCCTGGACAATACTGGCTGAGGTGGTCGGCTTAGCACCCGACCCTTGATTGTTGTTGTTGTTCGTCGGTGGTTTCTGATAAGAATTACTGCCGTTGCGGTTGCCTCCACTCTGGTAACTCTGACTTCCCCGGTTCGGCCATGACCCAGCTGGTCTGTTGCTCGCGTAGCTCTGCGCAGGTCTCTGGAAAGATCCCGGCGCACTTGTGCACTCATGTCTCTTGTGGCCTACACCACCACAGCTATAGCAGGTCACTCCCCAACGACCACCAACACTTCCACGGCCACGCCCAAAGGAAGCCCCAGCATTGAACCCTGACCCAGAAGAAAACCCCTTAGACTGATTGTGGTTGCCTTTCTTGTGATTAGATTGGCCACCACCCTCGCTCTCAGACTTCCTCTTCTCACCACCTGACCTCTCCTGAGCCATCTCCACCAACCTCTCAGCTCTCCCAGCCCTCTCATAGGCTTCCTTAACATCAGTAAGGACTCCCACGGGTAACTTATCCATAATCTTAGGGGTCAACCCTCTCTCAAACCTCAATGCCAAATTCTCCTCACTCAAACCCATATCCTCAACATACCTAGACTTATCATTGAACTGCCTGTAGTACTCGGCCACAGACATCTCAGCGGTCATCTTAAAACTGTCAAACTCTTCTCTCAACTTACTCCTCACATGCTCCGGACAAACTCCTTTCTCACAAATGACCCTACGAAACTCCTCCCAAGGTATAGCAGGTAAGCCTTGGTTTGTATATATCTCCTTAGCACTCACTTTCTCTGTATCCCACCACTTGCCACCGCCTCCCTCGGATAGAACGCACTGTTCCACTCTCATCTCATCAGGACAGTGAACCAAATCTAGTATGTTCTCCATCTCTCTAAGCCAACTATCGAGAAGGTTAGGCTCCCCAACTCCCTTATACTCTTTCGGGTTAAACCTCACTATATAGAGGCTGATCTTAGAATGATCAACCTCCTTCTCCTTATCCTTATCCTTATCTTTCCCTACAGTCTTTAAGGCCTCAGTGAGAGCATCCTGATGCTCCAACATCTTAACGATGTCATCTATGTTCATAAGCTCAGCTCTCGCATACAATGCAGTCTTCTTGGGCGGCATCTTGAAACTATATATAAGAAAGGGTAGACATAAACACACGTACTAAACCTCAAAACACGAAAACACGCTGCCCAGCACCTACTCGGTCGAGTACCCCTAGTTACTCGATCGAGTACCCAAAAACACGATTCTGGACTCAAAATCGTCAAAAACCTACCCGATCGAGTCAGTCCCACTCGATCGAGTCATGCTAACTCCGAAATGCTACCCGCATGCTATATCATATGCTAACATGCTAAAAACTTTATAAAACCACATATTATATCATAACTAAGCATATAATGCTACGCATCCTTTCGTACGATCTACGAGATCGTTATGTCATGTTATTAAATGCCACCTTATAAACATCCAACATGTTATCACTCCAACAACAAGTCTACATATATCATTAATCTTTCTTTCACATCCTCAACCTTCTACTCCAAACATCTAACAATTAACACACTTCATCACATTCTTACACAAGCTAACCAAGCAACACATACGACCTTGACATACACCCCCCATGTGACCGGTTCAAAATTGTAGGGCAAGTTCGCGACTTTAGGACGTCTCCCAAGCCTTTGCATTAGCTCCTACAACTTTTACCCCGGGTTCATTTTAATTGACTCCCTATGTTCATTAGGTTTATTGGTTACAGGTTTCAGGATCGTCGCTCTGATACCATTTGTAACACCCCCATACTCCAAGTGCCTTATCAGGACCACTCAGGTACGAAGACATTACCATTTCGGTTACCCGAGGCAATGATAATCAAATAAACAATGAAGAAACAACGTTTAATTATAAATACTTAGCGAAGAGTTACAATTCTCAAAACCAAACCAAATGTGTAATACATGGCCTCAAACTGATTGTTCTAACTGAAATGTAAATAACTAATAAGCTACAGCGGAAGACTCCTATCATCATGTCGTGGCAATCCTAGCTATCCCAGTACTCATCTCAATACCTGCTCAATATCTGCTCACCATCCCCGAATGGAGCACTGCAGGTTTACAAAACAACACCGGGGTCAGTACTAATCACACAATCCAATATATATCAACAATAAGATAAACAGACAGCTTAACTGTCACACACACACACAATCACGCCAAATCCAAACATCTCAATCACTGAATGTCCACTGGACCAGCCCTGCCAGTGGGGGACCGCAGCCGTACCCACCAAATCCCCGCTCTACATAATGAGCGATAACCCTGTCCATTAATGTGCACATCCCTTCTGTGGCGGGTTCCACAGAAGGCGAAACTAGGGCGTGAAGCCACTCCCGCAAGTGACCCCACTCAGCCGAGGCCACGCCTCGCGAACCATAGACAACGATCACAACCACAATCACAATAAAATTACTATATCAAACAACCAAACACAACACATCAACCAATATCCCATTATGGGACTAATACTGAGTAGGAAATCCTACCTGGTAAGCACACAATCGACGGTCTCTCTTCTTTGAATCAAAAGCTTCCTCTATGAAACCTCCTCCTATCATACGACATATAAATGCTACCGAATCATATACTATACAAAAACCCCCAAATCTCTTAATTAGGGTTTAACCAAAATAAAGGAAATACAACAAAAAGGGTACACAGATCTTACCCTTGACGCAAGGAACTCAACGGTATAACCAACGCCAAGAACTGACCTTCCAAAATCCGGGGATTGCTAATAATGCGATTAGGATGAAGAACTTGCTTGCTTTCTCTCTTAAACAGTAATTTAGATTTTGCAAAAGTGATTTAGAATAATGACGACAAAGCTTATATACCTTAATCGCATAATTAACAAAACCCGAGAAAACTCCCCGTAAAACCGGACACTCGATCGAGTACCCGAGGTACTCGATCGAGTACCCCCTTACTCGATCGAGTACCCTAGTTACTCGATCGAGTACCCAACAGGTCAGAAACTTTTCTAAAACGCCACTTACCCTTACTCGACAGAGTAAGGCCTACTCGATAGAGTACCTCAAGACTTATAAATACGGAGTATTACAGTTTATTCCAAGGTGACCTTTGAAGCCATGCAACCGTTCTTACACTTCTATCATCATATTTTGCCAACAAAAAGGGAATGGGCATAAAAATGACCAAATTGAATTCAAGTAACAAAATCAAAATCAAAAAGTTTGCACAAAAATTTCATCAATGAAAAGAGGAGCAAAAATAGACTCCTATGCTTCAATAAAAGTACCCTTGCTACAAAATGGGGTTACTTTGAAAAAAGTTCAAGAATGCAATACTGAAAAGAATTTGCCAAGTATCAAAATGCCAAACATCAAAAAAAAAAATGGCAAAGAAATGTTCTGAAAAAGTCAAATGCCACAAAAATTTGGGGGGAAAAACAAATCAAAAGTAACTACCATTATGAAACTCATGCATCTTGAAACCCTTTCTATCCTTTGATGATCCTATATTGTTGCATGGTGGAGAGGGGACGAACCTTGTTATTGTCTAGCTAAGAGGGGAATTCCGCGATCCTACAGTGTTTCTAACACCATAGAGAGCCTACTCTTGACAAAAGCATTTAGCGATTGAGGATAAAAGTACCCTAGTTTGACACAACTTGGAGGTGATTTGTCGGTATCCTTTTAGACTTAGTAGCTTGGAGAAATGATATCTACAATGGAGTGTGTACCCTTAGATTGCTTCCCATTTAGATGATTTCCGCCACTTAGATGAGGAAAGTGGCTATTCTTTTGTAGATGCATCCATTACTTGCTTTTTGTGCTTAATGCTTGGATGTATCGCCATTTTGGCAAGCCCCGCCTTGCCTTACAAGAAGGCATCTTACCTCATAGATGTCTTGTTGTGAGTTAAAGGGGCGGAGTGAGACCCGCTAATTGTCTCACATCGGTTATATTATTAGGATAGTTTAAATAAAGGTCTAGTTCTAGACATCTCTTTACTCGGGACCAGTAAAGGTTCGGTTTGGGGATGTTTGATGTGGCTCTTAATTGCGCACATTTAGTCCCCTAATTGAACCTAATTTTGCATACTAATATAGTATTTCATGGCCATTTTATCTATAAAATCCTTTCTATTTGCTTTCGTAGTGTATTTTATATGTTTTATAGGAAAAAAGATAATGAGGCGGTGATGCGTGTCTTTTATATGATGTTTTACATCCCATTTTACACGCATCTCAGAGCTCATTTATGTAGTTTATGCTGCATTTCTCCCTATTTCCGTCTACTTCCGTGTTTTGTACATTATTGCAGAAATGTGAAGAATCCAGCGGAAATCGAGCTAAATCCGTCCCCGAGTATCCTGCATTGCATGTGACGAGAAGTATTTGCTTAAGGAACGAGCTTGGTGCGCATTTCAAGGCCCAAAAGACAAATCCACGAGTTTATAGAAATCAAGTAGCAGCTCAGTCAGTCGATCGACCACCTCCTCTAGTCGATCGACCAACTATCGGGTTCCAGAAGCTACTGTCTGCTGAGGACCAGTCGATCGACCAGTCCTATCAGTCAATCGACCCAACTGCTATTTCAGACGAGAATTAGAAGACTAAGGAAGCGCAAGCTCATGATGCTAGGTTTAGGAAATAAGAAGTTACGTTAATTGCTATATAACGTAACCTAGAAACATTCAGTTTGGGGGGCGGTTTTTTTAATCAAGTTTTATTCAGTAATTTTCATTAAGTTTCCGCATACGGTTCTTGATAGATAGTTAGGGTTTGGGATTATTGTGAGCATTGGATTTTTAGTTCCTAGTCCTAATCTTTCCTCTGCAACTCGGTATTCTTCTGCCCTACTTTTAGTTCATCTTTATTTTATCAATAGTTTAGAACTGCTAAGTAGATTCCCGCAACCGTTATCAATGTTTATGTTAATTATTTGTTTTACTGTCTTAAGCATGAATTCCCCTGTTTACTTTATTAGTCTTATTATTGTTTTCGCCCTTAGCATGAGTAGCTAAATAGATTGTGCTAGGATGTAGGCGAGTTTTAGCGTAGGCGGCAAAGTATTGAACACGGACTGACTCGCATGTCAGTCGATCGACTGGCATTATCGGTCGATCGACTGACCTCGTGAGGTTACCCTTCATTTTAATTGATTTTAATCTTGTATTTGACGAATCGAATGCATGCGACCAGTTAGATGCTTATTTTATGACCGACCCATTAGATCGAAAGATAGGGAAAGTTATTTGACCACCAATTAAATCGACTAAACTGTGCTAAGATCGAAAGATAGGTATAGTTTAGACCGTTAGTCACTTTTCAGGACGAGAGTCAGTATTAGTGATATTAGGGACCTATAGCGAGATCGAAAGATGCTATTTGTTAAGAGTGGACCGAGAGGACCTCTTGTTTCCCGCCTCACTTGTGTTCGATTTAGACCTGTTTAGTATGCTGCCGCCGAAGCTTTAATAAACCGATAATCCTAGTACCCCTTCTTTATTTGTTAAACCGTCTTTTTAGTTTATTATCTTTATTTGTTCTTAGCTATAGACCATCTCAACTCAACCCCCACAATTGTTACCTTGGACTGAATATAAATTAACTAGAATTTACATCTGCCTCCTTGTGGTTCGACCCTGTTACCACTAGCCTAGGTTAGTCTTAATAGGAAATTATAAATCTTATTTTTGGTACTCACAACGACGGGTATCAAATTTTGGCGCCGTTGCCGGGGAGGCAATAGTCCTAATTTTAGTTGTTTTTATTTTTAGTCTTTCTTAGTTTAAGGGACTTCTGTTCCTTAAAATTTTCTTATATTCTTTTTGTAGTTTCCTCTTATGCGCAGGTCACAGGGTGGTGAACTAGTACCATTTGACCCTGAGTTAGAGAAATCTTTGCACGAGTTGAGACGATCACAAAGGGTATTACCGACAGAGGAAGAGCTGAGTACTCTGTCAAGCTATCACGAGAACGATCTGTTCGAAGAAGACCCACAGTCTTCACCCGTTTCCACTTCTTCAGCCGAGACAGTTACTTCTCCAGAAATTCCAGTCATGGCCGAGGAAGCAAGTATAGCTAGTCATTCTGAGCCGACAGGTGAAAACTTATATAAGGGGTTCGAATTACCAGGAGATACCAGGAAGTTCGAACCAAAGCCTTCATACATTAGCATGGTTGAGAAGAACCAGTTCGGGGGAGCTGCAAATGAAGATGCAGCTAAGCATATGGAGACCTTTATTGACTACTGCTGTTCCATACCCCCACCAACTGGCGTGACCCAAGACCAGATCAAGGAGACCATGTTCATCTTCTCCCTTCGTGATGCTGCAAGGGAGTCGTATAGAGATTTGGACCAAACCGTTCAGAGGATCACCGATTGGAATTCCTTGGCATTGGCATTCTACAAGAAGTACTTTTCTGCTTCAAGGACGATTGCTATTAGAGCTCAAATCACGGGCTTTAAACAAGGGCCAGATGAGAACTTCCACGAGGCATGGGTCCGATTTAAGAAACTGGTGCAAACCATACCGCACCATGGGTTCGAAAAGTGGAGCTTGTGCAATCATTTCTACAACGAGTTGTATGACGATCAGAGGGCCATTTTGGATGCTGCAGCCAATGGACGATTCGCTAAAAATTTGGGAGCAACCAAGGGGTGGAAGATCATTGACGATCTAGCTACCCACAAGGCCGAGTATGGGAATTCCATAGGGAACCAGAGGAGAGCTGCTGAATCTTCCTCTGTCACTGCGCTTGAGGCTCTTACTGCGAGATTTGACAAGTATGAACTAGGAGGAGCTTCTAAAGGTGGGATGTACCAAGTAAATGTTGTGTCAGACGGTCCTTTCGTCTGTGAAAGGTGTGGAGCTGAGGGACATGTCTCGAAAAACTGCCCTAGTCCCTTTGAGTCTTGTGCCGCCTTTCAACACTATAGGCAGACCAACACCTACTATGAGCCGAATACCCATCCAAACTTGAGTTGGAGGAGCCAAAATGTCCTGAACCCAACTCAAGCTCCGCCGCAGCAGCAACCCTATGTGCCCCCTCATCAAAAGCAACAACAATATCAGAAACCTCCCTATGTGCCGCAAAGAAAGAACAATCGCAGAATTCTGAATTTTCCGAGCTTAAGAACTTGTTGCTAAAGGAGTCCCAAGCAAGAGAGGCCGGGATGAAGCTACTAGAGAGCCAAATTGCTCAATTGGCTAGCAAAAGCAACACTCGAGCCCCCGGACACTTGCCGACTCAAACCGACCAAAAGGAGACCTTAAATGCCATCACTTTGAGGAGCGGGTCCACCCTTGATGGTCCTGCCATGGTCGAGGACGCTGTTGAAAAAGATGAGCCGGAAACAAGTCAAAAGAAAGCTTCAACGAATAAATCAAAGAAAAAATGTCTACCAGGTATATCGGTCGATCGATCGATATACCTAGTCGATCGATCAAGCACGGTTACTGAGGAGCTTCGAATCAGACATCTCGATCGATCGACTGAGGACAGTGGTCGATCGACTGAGATCGCTGCTGATGCTGAGGAATTTCGTCCTTTAATGCCAAATAATCTGCGAGACCACTTGTTTCGGGGTACGATAGTCCCGAAGACATTAGGACAAGACCCGAATGCTGATGGGTCAGTCCTGGCTCCGAAGTTCGATCCAATGACGGTTAATGGTTCTCATTTGAGACGGTCTGAGGAAGGGTCAAGCTTCAACAAGGAAAAGGTGGTGGACTTTCAGCCTAAGTCCACGGATACCGGCACACACGATTTAGAGGAGAGGGCTAAGGTACTTCTTACAGCCCCTTACCCGGAGAGGCTAGTGCCGACCAAGGAACAGGTATCTTTCAGCAAATTTGAAATAGTTATCCGTAGTCTGAATGTACAAGTCCCCTTCCTTGAGTTAGTAAACCAAGTACCCGCTTATACTAAATTTATGAAACAACTTTTGTCCAAGAAGCGGTCACTTGAAACAGTGCACACTGTCGCACTTACTAAGGAGTCTTGCTCTTATCTGTCTCACACTACACCCCTTAAGTTAGAGGACCCGGGCAGTTTTTCTGTTCCTTGCAACATAGGTACCTTCTCAATTGAGAAGGCATTGTGTCATTTAGGAGCTAGTATAAGTGTCATGCCCTTGAGTCTAGCTAGGAAGCTTAAGTTGACCCGGTTTGCTATCACAGACATGACAGTTCAGATGGCTGACCGATCTGCGGTCGAGCCTATAGGAGTCCTAGAGGACATACCCGTCCAAATAGGGAAGTTTTTCTTCCCTGTTGACTTTGTTGTCCTTGACATGCCTGAGGATGCCCATATACCGATCATCCTAGGTTGGCCGTTTCTGCACACTGCTGGTGGAGTTATTGACGTAGGCTCTGGAACTTTGACCTTCAAAGTTGGGAAACATTCTATCATTTTTGCCCAACCTGCTAAAAAGAAGGACCCCATGTGGCCTGTTACTTGTAATACGGTTTCTGAAAAGAAATCGTACTTTGTGCTTCCTGAATTGCCTATCTCTATTACTACTCTTTTGCTAACCCCTCCGCCCCAGATTGGGAGCAGAAAGGAGGAAGAATCTGTTGTTTTAGACATTGAAGGGGCTGGTTTGGGGAAGGATGAGCTGCAGGTCACTCTAGCTGCGACAAAGCCTATCATTCAAAGAGGAGGTCTTGGTTGCCTGAGCTATGGAATTGATGAGATAGTTGATGACGAGCCAGTCAAAGCCAGAGAATCTGATTTGGACTTGGATGAGCCGGCAGAGGTCATTGATTGGGGAGATGATGAGACTATTGATCCGTTGAGCCATACGGATGTGGAAGCTAAGAAGGGTGCAGCCGCTCCGATTAGCACCATTGAGGCTACCTCTAGTAGCCAGAAGCCGACGAAATGGGCCATACCGTGGTCTTTCTTGATCAACTATTAGTTGATCGAGCTAGTTATAAACTTCATTTTATTTGTTTTTGTTAAAGACAATTTTTATTGCTTTTTGTGTGCGCGAAAACTTCGCATTTTATTTCGCTTGTTTAGGATTTTGAAGTACTTTAGACTTTATTCTGGGTTTTGTGCAATTTTGGGCGCGTTTTATTGTGCACTTGCAGGTATTTAGAGCTTGTTAGCTCAAATCATTGAGCAATTACGAAGAAATATGAGGTTGCAGCAGTGTTTTCAGTCGATCGACTGGTTCCAGTGGTCGATCGACTGATCTGCAGGTTCCAGGCGACACTGTTCATGTTTACCTGGTCGATCGACTGGGTTAAGTGGTCGATCGACCGCTGATGCTGCTGTACTTATTCACGACCTCTCCCCTACTGTGTTTGGTCGATATGCGGACTTAAGGGAGTTTTCTACTCCACTTTACTTTCCGTCCCTTTCCTTATTTCTTCTATTTTCTCAATTGTGCACATATTTACCGCTTCAAAATTGTCTTTCTCGGTTTTATGCGTGGTTTTCTCTGTTTTTCAGGTAATTATCAGTAGCACTGCTGGCTACTGAAACCTCCTAGCTCACGCTGGTTTGGGGAGGTTTCCTTTGCTGCGCCCCAAGTCTTGTGAGTTCCTGATTTCCTTACCTCATGTCATATTTTATTTCCTTTCTCGCAAATTCCCATTTCTCTTTCCTTCATTATATGATTTTGCACAATGGGGACATTGTGCGATTTGGTTTGGGGAAGGGTTTTGCGTCGCATATCATTTGTTTGCATTCACGTTTAATTTTGTTTTGCATTGTTTTATTTCATTTCTCTTATATATACAAAATTCCAAAAAAATTGAAAAAAAAAATTTCAAAAATTTTCATAAAATGCACGTTTATTTTAGCATATAGGTCAAGTCGGAACGGTATTATTTCCATGATGATTTAGCATTTGCACCTGTTTTGCCTGAGCCTTGCTAGATTAACATGTTACTAGTAGAATCGTTTATGCATACCTACGAGTTTTCGTTGACTTACTTGCTGGACTTAAGACTTGACTTAGAAAATTGGCAAGCTACATCATATTTCTGAGATTTAGAGCCTATAACTGGTGACATTCATGACCAGTTTATTTAGGAATGTGAGTAGTACTCCTTATGAGACATGTTTCTTTAATTTGCATAAATATGAACTTGATCTGCTTAATACCTGTATGCATTCGGTTTGTAGTTTGTTGACACATGTGGAAAAGGTTTCCTTTTCTCATTTTACCCATAAGCTCCACACTGCCAAAAACATCCCTTTTTGTCCCATTTACTACATCCTACATTCAGCCTGTCCTTTGTCAAGCTAGTAGTTTAGTTGCTGGGATTGTTACTCGTTTTTGGTGGTATATGCTCTTTTGAGATGTTGTTGGGAAATGAAAAGAAGGAAAGAAAGAAATAAAAAAAGGAAAAAAAAGAGATGAAAAATGATTCGAAAAAGATAGAGAAAAAAGGTTCTGTATTGTTCAAAGCAGTCGATCGACTGGCATCATAGGTCGATCGACTGAGGTTCGAGAAAAAGAAAGAAAATCAATTCGCATGATTCAGTCCTTATCTTTTGGCGATTTTTGCTCCCATGTTTCATTTATATCCAATGGGGAGTTTATTGATTTAGTATTTTGGAGATTGTGAGTTTTGTGCTTGCTATAGCACCATTTCGTTTGATTATGAGCAAGAAGTTGGATGCTGCCATTTGGTTCCGTTTTGGTACTAGCTTGATCACCTGTACCTCCACTTTACCATAAAATGCTTTGCCTCTTCTTACCCATACCTCACATATCCCATATATACCTCGGCATGTGTCATTGGTCATCTGTTTGGTTGGAATGTATATGTACGGTTGTAGAGATCATTTTCATATTTCATTGCTAGCATGTCTTCATAGGTCGTAGTTAGGTGAGAGTCACTACAAAATTAATTCTTTCTATCTTACATATATTCACCTATGCTTATTGAGTGATTTTGAGCGACCCGTGAGAGTCCAATTTGATAAGTCTCTATAGTTGGCGGTTCAGCATATTTTTAACGACTGTATAACTCGTTTGCATGATTCACATTACTAATTGATTGTTGGTTATGCATTAAATTAGTTTAGGCTTTACAGTTGACAATTCGCTCTGAGATTGAACTCGTTCCATTAGGTCATTAGATCGAGTCTAGTTCTTGCTTGGGCACAAGCAAGGGTTCGGTTTGGGGAAGTTTGATGCGTGTCTTTTATATGATGTTTTACATCCCATTTTACACGCATTTCAGAGCTCATTTATGTAGTTTATGCTGCATTTCTCCCTATTTCCGTCTACTTCCGTGTTTTGTACATTATTGCAGAAATGTGAAGAATCCAGCGGAAATCGAGCTAAATCCGTCCCCGAGTATCCTGCATTGCATGTGACGAGAAGTATTTGCTTAAGGAACGAGCTTGGCGCGCATTTCAAGGCCCAAAAGACAAATCCACGAGTTTATAGAAGTCAAGTAGCAGGTCAGTCAGTCGATCGACCACCTCCTTTAGTCGATCGACCAACTATCGGGTTCCAGAAGCTACTGTCTGTTGAGGACCAGTCGATCGACCAGTCCTATCAGTCGATCGACCCAACTGCTATTTCAGACGATAATTAGAAGACTAAGGAAGCGCAACCCCATGATGCTAGGTTTAAGAAATAAGAAGTTACGTTAATTGCTATATAACGTAACCTAGAAACATTCAGTTTGGGGGGCGGTTTTTTTAATCAAGTTTTATTCAGTAATTTTCATTAAGTTTCCGCATACGGTTCTTGATAGATAGTTAGGGTTTGGGATTATTGTGAGCATTGGATTTTTAGTTCCTAGTCCTAATCTTTCCTCTGCAACTCGGTATTCTTCTGCCCTACTTTTAGTTCATCTTTATTTTATCAATAGTTTAGAACTGCTAAGTAGATTCCCGCAACCGTTATCATTGTTTATGTTAATTATTTGTTTTACTGTCTTAAGCATGAATTCCCCTGTTTACTTTATTAGTCTTATTATTGTTTTCGCCCTTAGCATGAGTAGCTAAATAGATTGTGCTAGGATGTAGGCGAGTTTTAGCGTAGGCGGCAAAGTATTGAACACGGACTGACTCGCATGTCAGTCGATCGACTGGCATTATCGGTCGATCGACTGACCTCGTGAGGTTACCCTTCGTTTTAATTGATTTTAATCTGTATTTGTGAATCGAATGCATGCGACCAGTTAGATGCTTATTTTATGACCGACCCATTAGATCGAAAGATAGGGAAAGTTATTTGACCACCAATTAAATCGACTAAACTGTGCTAAGATCGAAAGATAGGTATAGTTTAGACCGTTAGTCACTTTTCAGGACGAGAGTCAGTATTAGTGATATTAGGGACCTATAGCGAGATCGAAAGATGCTATTTGTTAAGAGTGGACCGAGAGGACCTCTTGTTTCCCGCCTCACTTGTGTTCGATTTAGACCTGTTTAGTATGCTGCCGCCGAAGCTTTAATAAACCGATCATCCTAGTACCCCTTCTTTATCTGTTAAACCGTCTTTTTAGTTTATTATCTTTATTTGTTCTTAGCTATAGACCATCTCAACTCAACCCCCACAATTGTTACCTTGGACTGAATATAAATCAACTAGAATTTACATCTGCCTCCTTGTGGTTCGACCCTGTTACCACTAGCCTAGGTTAGTCTTAATAGGAAATTATAAATCTTATTTTTGGTACTCACAACGACGGGTATCAGGCGGAATTCCCGTCTCTCGCACATCTTCGGAAGCTTGTCGACGATCTTGGATGGACTAGTATGAAGAGGAGGCAAGAATGATGACCAAGGATGTAGGAATAAAGAGTATATAGAAGGATCATAGGCCTAAAATCAAAAAAAGGGAAACAACAGCTCAACTCTCTCGGGTCAAGCTCAAGTAGAGCGAGTTACAGCTCAACCCACTCGGGTCGTTTTCAACCCGCTAGAGTTGAAGCTCTGGACGTGCGTTTTCAGCCCTGAACGAGCGGATTATTAGGCAGTCAAGAATGGAGGAGGAACTCTGTCCCAGGATCCGGGCCCCCCGAGCTTAGGACGAGCGTCCAAGCCCAAGATCCAGGCGTCCCAAGGCTCAGTTCGAGCGGATTCTCTTACAGTCCCGAGCATACTCCAGGCCAGGACGCGCGTGTCCCTAAGGACTTGCTACTCAGCTCGCGCATGTCCCTACGGGACTTACAAATCTTCAAACTTCTCTTAGGGTCTTAATCGACATCTAAGCCCTTTTTAACCCTAATTCTTAGACTTAATTTTTAGTATAAATACCTCATTGTACTACCTAGCTAATAACCAATTCTCTCTTAGATAAAAGGCTTCCTTAGTTTAAATCAAGATTTCTTAGATTAGATTAGGAGTAGATTAGAATAGATTAATCTCAATCATTCCACAAAATTACATTTTATTCATTCTTTAATTATTATTCAAGATTTATTATTGGGTAATTGAAGATTATTGGGTTATTATTAGAGAATTGACAACTCTTCATCAATCAATCAAGTTCTCTTCTATTATTCGTTTCTTTCCATTTGTTCATCTTAATATTCGTATAATCTCTTTACTCTTTATTACTTGTTTCTTCACTCTTTCATCATGTTTATGCTTGTTAAGATGATTGGCAGCATCGATAACATGTCTTCCATGATAATGAGTGAATAGTTCCCTAGCTAGGGTTAGTGGGGGATTAGGGGAACTATAACATGGTGGTAGATCCATACTTAATCTAATATGTCATCATATAATTGCTTTCTTGTTGTAGTGTTAACCTATGCACATATTATGCTTGATGAAATGCTAGACTATGAAACCTTGCGTTTTTTACCCATCTATTATCTATTCAACAAGACTTGTAAGATATAAACTAACTCGAGTCTTGTTAGACCATGCATAGAAGTGAATAGGAAGAAAGTAAGTCGACTTGTAGGTGTTGTACAGTATAGACGACTCGGGTCCGGGACCCAAATCTTCCTATGAATGGTAAGACATAAACTAACTCGGTTCCTCTACAACAATAATTGCTTGCAACTATGAAAACATGTTTGTATGATCACCACCATGAATCCCCTATGAAACCATGACATCCTAGTGCTTTTAATCATTTTGTTTTATTGTTTGTTTACCTTCCATTGCTTTTATTAGTTTAGAATCATCAACCCATTTCAATTGTGACAACCCTAAGTGCAACTACAATTAGATTGAACAATTTGAGTACCCCCGTCCTTTGGGTTCGACCCCGACTTGCTTGTTATGCCAGTAGTTGGGTATAAATGTGTTTGAGAGCGGACAACGACACGCTCATCACCAAGATCACCCCACAAAAAGTGTGCTTAATGGTTAATCTCACCATCTCTCTTCTCCCTCACTAATCCATCCTAATTAATCACTAATTCACTATAACTTCTTTTCCTCTCATCCACTTCTCTCACATATCACACAGTTCACTTCCATCCTCTCTCAAAAACAGCAATAAATAAAAAACCCACATAAATTTAAAAACCCCAAAAAACCAAATAAATCAAAACCAAAAAAAACCCAAATAAATCACTCACTCTTATCTTCCTCATTCTTCACCACCCGACACCACCACCCCACCAGATGCCACCAACACCATCCCACCGCCGACACGGTAATTTTTTAAAATATTCGTTTTTTTTTTTCGTTTTGTAGTTAATTTTTATGTTTTGAATCATTTTTTTCTATTCGTTCTTTTTGTTGTCTTTAATTTTATTTATTTATGTAGTCTCGTTTTTTTATTTATTTTCTCAAATCTCACCTTTTTATTCATTTTTTTTTAAAGATCTCGGGTTTTCTAATCTCGTTTTTTTGTGTGTTAATTTTTATATTTTGAGTCGTTTTTTTATATTCGTTATTTTTGTTGTCTTTTATTTTATTTATTTATGTATTCTCGTTTTTTTTATTTATTTTCTCAAATCTCGCTTTTTTATACACTCTTTTTTAAATCTCGGGTTTTCAAATCTCGTTTTTATTTTTGTAAGATTCTTTTATTTTGATCTTAGATCTACAAAAATAAATCTCATGTAATATGTTGATTTTAATTTTAAATCTATTAAATAAAAAGTAGATTTTTTAAAAAATAACCGTTTTATCTCGTTTTTGGTAGTAGTTTGGTGGTGATTGTTGATAGTGGTAGTTGGTGGTATTTCTTGGGTTTTTTTTCCACAATATGCGCAACTTCAATGACATTATGTGTAACTTTATTACACATTTTGTGTAACTTTAATGACATTATGTGCAACTTTAATTACATTATGCACAACTTCAGTGACATTATGTGCAACTTCAATGACAATATGTGCAACTTCACCGTATATTTCCAGGATTGTGGATTAAAGTTATACCCTTAAAATATTAAAGCTCTTATTTCTTTTCATTTCTCTTTTTTTTTGGACTAAAGTTACACAATTTTGGACTAAAATTATACAAAAAAGGAATAAAGTTACACATATTTGGACTAAAGTTACAGAATATTAACTATTCAAGACAAGTTTATATAATTTGTCCTACTGTAACTTTAGTCTTTTTTGTATAACTTTAGTACAAAATTATGTAACTTTAGTCCAAAATTGTGCAACTTTAGTCCAAAAAAAAGAGAAATGAAAAGAAATAAGAGCTTTAATATTTTAAGGGTATAACTTTAATCCACAATCATATAACTTTTGTCCTAAATAGTGCAACTTTAATGTTTAAAGGGTATAAAGTTGCATTATTTATGACTAAAGTTATACCCTTTAAACATTAAAGTTGCATTATTTAGAACAAAAGTTATATGATTGTGGATTAAAGTTATACCCTTAAAATATTAAAGCTCTTATTTCTTTTCATTTCTCTTTTTTTTGGACTAAAGTTACACAATTTTGGACTAAAGTTACACAATTTTAGACTAAAGTTATACAAAAAAGGAATAAAGTTACACATATTTGGACTAAAGTTACAGAATATTAACTATTCAAGACAAGTTTATATAATTTGTCCTACTGTAACTTTAGTCTTTTTTTGTATAACTTTAGTACAAAATTATGTAACTTTAGTCCAAAATTGTGCAACTTTAGTAAAAAAAAAAAAAGAGAAATGAAAACAAATAAGAGCTTTAATATTTTAAGGGTATAACTTTAATCCACAATCATATAACTTTTGTCCTAAATAGTGCAACTTTAATGTTTAAAGGGTATAACTTTAGTCATAAATAGTGCAACTTTAGTCGTAACTAGTGCAACTTTCATCACAAGTAGTGTAACTTTAGTCGTATAATCCAAAATTATGTAACTTTTATATTTTAAGGGTGAAACTTTAGTCATAAATAATGTAACTTTAGTCATAAAAAGTGTAACTTTAGTCCAAATTTGTATAACTTCTGTTTTTCATAGGTGACACTTAATTTCAGAAGAGTGAATTTTAAATCTCTATACCAAAGTTGCACAATGCCATTGAAGCTATATGGTGAAGTTGCATATAATGTCATTGAAGTTGCATATAACGTCATTGAAGTTTCGCATAATGCACATTGAAGTTATACATAATGTCGTCAAGTTGCACATAATGTCATTAAAGTTACACATAATGTGTAATGTGTAATAAAGTTCTACATGTACTGTAAATCTAACTGATACTAGATCTAAAATAAAATAAAAAAACGAAAAAAAAACTCTAAAAAAAAACCAAAATTGAGAAGAAGAAAACTAGATCTAAAAACCAATAACAAAAACAAAAAAGAAAGAAAAAAAAGAATTCAAAGTTTATGTAAAGTTAAATAAATATGTGGGTGTAACTTTAGTCGTAAATAGTATAACTTTATTCGTAAATAGTGTAACTTTAATATACCAAGGGTATAACTTTAGTCGTAAATAATGTAACTTTTGTTTTTTCACATATAGATCTCAAAAACTTAAAATATCATTACAAAAATTAACAAATAAAAATAAAGAAATCTGAAAAAAAAAAATTAGAAAAATGAGGAAAAGAGCTAAATCTAAAAAATTAAAACATAAAAAATTAAGCTTAAGTTACAAATAGATCTGAGAAAATTGTAAATTAAATTTTTTTAAAAAAAAAAAAAACAGAATTGAGAATAATAAAAAATGTAAATTCAAAATTCAAAAAAACCGTCACAAATCTAAAAATAACACCACCACCAACTCATTTTTTCATCTAGTATTCAGATCTATAACACAAAACACCAATTCAAAAAACAAAAAAAAAGGGTATAACTTTAGTCGTAAATACAAAAATCGAAATGAGAAAAAGTGTAACTTTAATGTTTCAAGGGTATAACTTTAGTCGTAAAATTTTAAGGGTATAACTTTAGTCGTAAATAATATAACTTTAATGTTTTAAGGGTATAACTTTAGTCGTAAATAGGGTAACTTTAGTCGTAATTATTGTTATTTTTTGTATACTTCATAAAACAAGAAACAAACAAAAAACTATAGTTGTATTTTTAATGAGAAATCTGAAAAAGAGTAAAAACGAGAATTTAAATATGAAATCTGAAAAATATATAACAATAAAGAAATAAACAGCACCACACAATAAATAAAAAAAAAAAAACTGAAAAAGAAAACCACACGATAAACCACAAATACAAAAAGAAAAAAAAGGGTGTAATCTTCACAGTGCACACCAACACCATCCATATATTTCAAAAACCACACCCTTACGCCAGCCACCGCCAACCATCAGCCGCCACCCAACACAACCCAAAAAAAACTGAACGAATATTTAAAAAACAAAAACAGCCGGTTGTGGGCTCGGGGCATGTAGATCCGAGAAGAGGAGTGTAATACTCCGTATTTATAAGTCTTGGGGTACTCTATCGAGTTGCCCTTACTCTGTCGAGTAAGGGTAAGTTGCGAGATAAAATAGTTTCTGACCTGTTGGGTACTCGATCGAGTAGCTGGGATACTCGATCGAGTAAGGGGGTACTCGATCGAGTACCTTGGGTACTCGATCGAGTGTCCGGTTTTACGGGGAGTTTTCTCGGGTTTTGTTAATTATGCGATTAAGGTATTTAAACATATTCGTCATTGTTTTAATTCACTTTTACAAAACCTAAAACCCTGTTTAAGAGAGAAATCAGCCACTTCATCTTCCTAATCGCATTCTTAGCAATTCCCGGAGTTCAGACGGTCGGATCTTGTCGTTTTTCGTGTCGTTGGATTCCTTGCGTCGAGGGTAAGCTTTTAATATAGTTTTTATAATGTTTTGTTAAGATTGGTTAAACCCTAATTTAGGAATTGGGGGTTTTGGTGTGTAGTTTGTGATGTGTAGTCTTTATGTGCTATATGATAGGAGGAGAATTCGTAGAGGAGCCGTTTTGATACAGCTGTAGATACCGTCTGCGTGTTGTGCTTTCCAGGTAGGATTTCCTACTCAGTATTAGTCCCATAATGGGATATTGGTGATGTGCTGTATTTGGTTGTTTGATATAATGATTGTCTTGTGTTTGTGGTTGTGTTTCTTTGTTGATGGTTCTCGAGATGCGTTCTCGGTGAGTGGGGTCACTTGCGGGAGTGACTTCACGCCCTAGTTTCGCCCTTCGTGGAACCCGCCACGGAAGGGGATGTGCACATTAATGGGACGGGGTTATCGCTCGGTATGATGAGCGGGGCTTAGGTGGGAACGGCTGCGGTCCCCCGGGCGGGGGTCCGGTGGACGATCAATGATTGAGATGATTGGAATTGGTTGGTTGTGTGAGTGTGATGATTAAATTTGTTTGTTTATCTTATTGTTGATATATGTATTGAATTGTGTGATTAGTCGACCGTTTAAATGTTTTAAAAGCGTGGTGATCCATTCGGGGTGGTGAGCGGTTATTGAGCGGTGTGTGATATGACGCGTATGGGATAGCCGGGATGAGTCATCACGTGGCAGTTAGAAGTCTTCCATTTGTGTCGACGAAGTCTAGTAGCTTTGATAGTTTTAATTTGTAGACCGTATGAGAACCTTGTAATTCCTTTTACTAGTTTTGGTTTGAACATGTAATCACTTAATCTATAATTACTTTAAAAGTACGTTTCTTTATTGTCTTGTGATATTGGTACCTCGGGCAACCGAGATGGTAATATCCTTATACCGAGTGGTCTGGTAAGGCTCTTGGAGTATGGGGGTGTTACAAATGGTATCAGAGCGACGATTTTGGAACTGTAACAAATGAACATAATGAACATAGGGAGTCTAATAAAATGAACCTGGTGTATGTGTAATGGGAGCCCCGGCTGATGCTAGGTTTTGGGTGAGTAGGCGCCCTCACTTCAAAATATTGGCCCCATGATACTTAAGCCAGTCACATGGTATGGGAACGTGGAGTCCGTGTGTATATGTGCGACGTGTATGTTAATTGTCTTTGTATATGGTTTGTTGAAAGCATGTTGCATGATAGTTGGTTGACATGTTGGTTGGAATCGTTGGAAAAGTATATGAGAATGATGAATGATATGGTAGAAAAAGAAAGTAGTTCGTATATGATGATGTGTGATGAAGTGGATTTGTAATGTTGTTGTATTAGCAACATGGAAATAGGATTTGTAGTGTATGTGTGTGGTTTGTGTTATGAAAAGTTATGAAAATTTAAAACATGCGGGTAATACATGATTGAAAGTTGAATGTTATATGAGCATGATAGATGGTAATGTTTGGCTTTTGGTAAGTAGTAACATGAAGAATAGAGGTTCAATGATATGTGTTTTGTATAACGAATTGGATGAAAAGCATGATGGCTGTTTATAACGTGGCACTTAATAACACGAAGTAGATTATTTTGTTGATTGTATGAGGAGTCGCGCAGATTTGAATGCGTAGTTGTAATCATAATGTTGAAATAATAATGAATGCATAGTACGTTGGGGTATGTGAGATAACATGCGGGTAGTATTCACGAGTCTGCATGACTCGATCGAGTGGGTTTGATTCGATCGAGTGGGTACTTGTCGTTATTTTGACCAGAATCGTGTTTTTGGGCACTCGATCGAGTACCTCGGGCACTCGATCGAGTATGGGGTCACTCGATCGAGTAGCCGGGCTACTCGGTCGAGTAAGTCAAGAGATCGGAAGGTCTGTTTGGGTTCGGAGTCGGGGCACTCGATCGAGCATGTTGGGCACTCGATCGAGTAGCCTCAACTCGATCGAGTAGGTTCTGGTACTCGATCGAGTGGGGTCTGTGCAGGTCATATGCGTGTTTCGGGACATATGTCTATCTTTTTGACATTCGTTGCATATTATGTTTAATTCAAAGGTGTTGTATTACTTCTTTATGCATTGTTTTACGTATGTGTTGGTCCTGAAGCGTAAGTTACCCAATCTTATGATGTAAAGAGTGGCACTATGATGAGTATGAGTTCGGTGGGGAGGACATGAGTTATATGTGATTGTGATAGATGGTGGAAAAAGAAAAGGAAGATTGGTATAGTTTATTGAGGCATGGCGCACGTTTTGCGAGACGGGATGAGTGGTATGATTGTGTGTTGAGTAATGTAAAAATAAGTGAATATAGGCAAGGGATGATGTGAGTATAATGAACGTGAGAATGAAAAGATTGAAAGTAAGAATGTGGATAGTGGCAGCTTGAGATGTGTAAAGAGTTATGGAGGGAAATGGTTAGGAGTCGTGTGGGTTATGGATTTATGTAGTGAAAGTTCGTTTAAAGGGGTTGAGAAGAGTAATATATAGTGAACTTTGTGGAGACATGTCGCGAGGTGTATTTATAGACAGTGAGTGAGTTTGGGAGGTTTATTAAAAGATGAAACTACTGTGTGAGTTCCTTGGGTAATTAACGGTATTAAATGAATTCTGATTTCTAGAGATGTAAAAAGGGAGATGCAATTGTTTGAACATTAAACGTTGGTTCTATGGATAGATTAGTGGCAAGTATGAGTGATAGCATAATAAGAGAAGATCCATGGGAAGAAAGAGTGAGATGATGTCGGTAGAAAATAATGGAATTAAGTTTTGGAGCAACGAAGGGGTAACTTGATTTCTAAAGAGTTAGCTAGAAGGAATAAGGAGTTGAACTATTAATTGGTATTATTGAGTGTAAAGAGAAAAGAAGGATAAAAAAGGTCGAGGAAAATGTTCACCGGAGCTATGTGATATAAAGATAAGAAATCATCGAAATATGTGATGGTATCACGAGGATGTTAGCTAAAGGTTATATAGGAGTTTTAGGGCAACATGATTGGTAATGAGTTTCGAGGAATTAAGGGAGTAAGAAGTTGGTGGAGCATTGGCACGATACGAGATATTTGGTGGAGAGTTGGATGACAATACAAATAAGTTAGCTTTGGGAATAATGTTGAGGTAATTTTGTGGATGGGTTTGATGTTCGTTATTTGCAATATTAACCAAAAATAGGAGAAAAACCATGTTATTTTGATATGAGTGTAAGAGATTTTATATACGAAAAGCGGTGGCATTGTGGTGTTATCACTAATGGTTAAGAGTGATGGAATAATAGAAAGGTAACAATTCTAAAGAGGTTGATTTGGTAGGGACCTGATTGTTGTGTATGATTGTGAGAGGGTATAAGATGTGGTTAGATGAGGCGGACGCTATTAGTTGAATAGTGAAGGTATGGTTATATTTGGCAGGAAGTGATGGTTGTGCGAATGGGGGAATATGTTATGAGGGGCATATGAGTTAAACTCGGGCAGCAGGTAACCTTTTTCGAGTGGTAACTTACGTGGTCAGGATTGACTAGTTGGTTGTGATTACGGGTCTATGATATGTGTAAATGTTTGTGTGAGGTTCTGACCTCACAAGAAGTGGTATGGTGTGATAATTATAAAGTTGTTTTATGAATGTTCTGTAATATATATGTTGGGCACGGTAATTTAATTGAATGATATCCAAAAAGGTAATAACTTGATTGATTTGACATAGCTAGTTATAATTTTATGTGTATTGATAACACATGTGTATCCCGGGAAATGGTAGAGATGATGTTCATGAGATTCTTATCTGTTTATCCATATAATATGTTGCGTGGTGATTTAATAAGGTGGATTTAAGTAAGTTTTTCTTGTCTGAGAAGTTATCTTTGAGTCGTATTTATGGGAATGTATGCGTTGTGATGTCTATCGGTGTGGTTGTGGTGCCTCGGGTGGTGATCCGGGCACGGTACATAATCTTTGTGAAGCGGGTATTTTCGCACTACGGTGTGGCTGTTGGTGGCGGTGTTGTGATGCCGTCACCGGTTGTGGTGGAGTAGGCGGGATGATTATGATTCGAGTTTCGAAAGTACATACCAGTTATACATAGATTGTTGTTTTGTTTGATGTTGCTCTCTGCGAGTTTAAGTTTGTGCTGATAGACAGTTGTCTTGCTTATTCATGTTTTCTTTACCAGGTTAAGTTGGGAATGAGGTAGAGTATGATGTGAAATAGAGTTGTATATGTTTCGTTGTTGTCATGGGATACTGATAATCTGTTGATGGGACACGGTTGTGAGAGGTTGTTACGGTAATTTTGATCTTGTTTTCAGATGAGACATCGGTAGACATGGTAATGGAAAATGATTCGTGGAACATGTGTTGTAATGAGCTGAAAGCGGCAGGTAGTTCATAATCTTTTGTTGAGACAGTGAGTGTAGGGTGTTGGGGAAATTAGTGTCATGTTAAGTTGTGTATGAATTTTGCGGTAATGAAAGAAGGAACTTGAGGATCTAGTGTGCGTGTACGTAACGAGTGCGGACCGTGAGTTATGCTTCTGGGAGATAAGTGCCTTACGTAGAGAGGTATGTTGTGTGGCAGTAATAATGAAGAGTGGGTATGGTGATTTGCTACGAGTTTATAGTATAGGTTAGGTGCGCTGCCGAATGAGTTGAGGAATGGGAAATGTTTATGTATTGGAGCCTTGGATATAAGAATGGTGAGTGTTTGGTTTATAGACGGTTACCTTTGACTTGTGGTGGTACAGAGGGTAATGAGATATAGATATGGTTTGGTATTAGTGAGTTACGAGGACGTAACATTTGTCTTAAGAGGAGTAGGATGCGATAAAAAAGATTTTGATGGTTGTACATATGGTAATATATTCGGAAGTTGAGTCTTGATGTAGAATAAAAGATCGATTCGTGTTGTGGGTGATTTTATTAAAGGTCATGACCGTGCTTGTAGTAGCGTGATGTTTAGGAGTGTGAGAATATTTCGCTAGTATTGACAGTTGGATGATGAGGTTACGAGTGCGAGTAAACTTCGAGGACGAAGTTCCTTTTAAGGGTGGTAGAATGTAACATCCCGTTTGATGCCTATGAGTGTCTTGGTATTGGATTGGATAATTGATGATATTATGGAGCTAGCAGCATTAGAGGATGGTAGTTGGTTATGTATGGAGTTGGTATCGTGAGAGATATATATGTGGTAGATACGATATAGTGAGTCATGTTGTGGAAGTAAACATAGTTGGTGGAGTGGGTGATAAGAGTTCATGTTCTATGTTCGGTCGAGTTCTTGAGTCCTTAGCTAAGTTGTTGTGTCTTGGTCGAGTCTGTATGGTTGTTTTTATGTATGGGTTGAACTTCGGGGACGAAGTTCCTTTTAAGGAGGGAAGACTGTAATACTCCGTATTTATAAGTCTTGGGGTACTCTATCGAGTAGCCCTTACTCTGTCGAGTAAGGGTAAGTTGCGAGATAAAATAGTTTCGACTGTTGGGTACTCGATCGAGTAGTGGGGTACTCGATCGAGTAAGGGGTACTCGATCGAGTGTCCGGTTTTACGGGGAGTTTTCTCGGGTTTTGTTAATTATGCGATTAAGGTATTTAAACATATTCGTCATTGTTTTAATTCACTTTTACAAAACCTAAAACCCTGTTTAAGAGAGAAAGCGACCAGTTCATCTTCCTAATCGCATTCTTAGCAATTCCCGGAGTTGAGACGGTCGGTTCTTGTCGTTTTTTCGTGTCGTTGGATTCCTTGCGTCGAGGGTAAGCTTTTAATATAGTTTTTATAATGTTTTGTTAAGATTGGTTAAACCCTAATTTAGGAATTGGGAGTTTTGGTGTGTAGTTTGTGATGTGTAGTCTTTATGTGTTATGTATGATAGGAGGAGAATTCGTAGAGGAGCCGTTTTGATACTGTTGTAGATACCGTCTGCGTGTTGTGCTTTCGGGTAGGATTTCCTACTCGTATTAGTCCCATAATGGGATATTGGTGATGTCTTTGTATTTGGTTGTTTGATATAATGATTGTCTTGTGTTTGTGGTTGTGTTTTTGTTGATGGTTCTCGAGATGCGTTCTCGGCTGAGTGGGGTCACTTGCGGGAGTGACTTCACGCCCTAGTTTTGCCCTTCGTGGAACCCGCCACGGAAGGGGATGTGCACATTAATGGGACAGGGTTATCGCTCGGTATGATGAGCGGGGCTTAGGTGGGAACGGCTGCGGTCCCCCCCGGCTGGCGGTAATGGGTCTAGTGGACGATCAATGATTGAGATGATTGGAATTGGTTGGTTGTGTGAGTGTGTGAGTTAATTTGTTTGTTTATCTTATTGTTGATATATGTATTGAATTGTGTGATTAGTATCGACCCGTTTAAATGTTTTAAAACGTGGTGATCCATTCGGGGTGGTGAGCGGTTATTGAGCGAGTGTGATATGACGCGTATGGGATAGCTGGGATGAGTCATCACGTGGCAGTTAGAAGTCTTCCGCTGTGTCAGACGAAGTCTAGTAGCTTTGATAGTTTTAGCTGTAGACCGTATGAGAACCTTGTAATTCCTTTTACTAGTTTTGGTTTGAACATGTAATCACTTAATCTATAATTACTTTAAAAGTACGTTTCTTTATTGTCTTGTGATATTCAGTACCTCGGGCAACCGAGATGGTAGTATCCTTATACCTGAGTGGTCCTGGTAAGGCTCTTGGAGTATGGGGGTGTTACAAGGAGGGAGAGGAAGGTGGCAGCAGGAGGTTGTGGTGGTTGTTGGTGGTAAGTTTTTTAGGATTTGTTATTGTTGGTTGTGACAGTGGTGTGTAGTAGCCGCAGAAGGGGGAGGACAGAGTCGGTTCTGGTGGTCGGTGAGGGAGAAGGGAGATGGCGAGGTGTCGGGTGCGGAGGGGATATCATGTGGTGGTGGGCTGGTGGCAGTGATGGAGTGTTGGTGGGGCGGTTTGGTGTGTGAGTGTGGAGAGGATAGGAGGTTCTTGGTTGTTATATTTGTTTATTTTGTTTTATTTTTGTGAGATGGGTTGTATTTGTTTGGTTTTTTTTTTTTTGGTTTTGTTTTTATGAGAGAAAATGAGAGAGAAGATTGGGAGAGATTGTGAGATGTGAGATGTGAGATATATAGAGAGAGAAGGAGTTTGTGATAATGTGTTATGAATGGATTAGTGAGAAGCTTAATTGCAATGAGGAGCTAATTAGAATAGATTGATTTGTGGCCATCCATTGAGATCTAATCTCACCCATCCATTCCCTTCATCCAAAGGTCCTTATAAGGGCTTAGGGAATTGTAAGATATAGTCGACTTACAAGAACCCCTATATATATATATATATATATATATATATATATATATATATATATATATATATATATATATATATATATATATATATATATATATATATGATCTCATGCGAACTTAAAATTCGGTGCGAACTAAATTAAAAACCGAAACAGGGACCAAAAGATCAAAGAAATCAACAGCCCTCATTAAGTTCCACCTTAGAGCATCCACATCCAAGAGGATGATTTTATCCTCTTATTTTTTCTTTTTCTTTCTCTAATTTTGACACCTCAATTTTACTTATATTCCACTATCTCCATGCTCTTCATTTTAGTCTTCTAAAACAAATTCCACATCAAAGAGGATCCTCTTACCTCTCCTCTCCCCAATTTTTTATATCCAAAAAATAATAAAGAAATAAATTATATGCCACATGCTAGATAATGGATGACTAGTGGACACAAGGGCCAAGATTGCATATCCTCTAAAAATAGAGGAAGTGTTCCTCTTCCTCCTTCTAAGAGGACATGTAAACATGGTTCCACATTGAAGAGGATATCCTCTTAGATGAGAAATGGTGCTAAGAGGATGGTCCATCCTCTTCAATGTGGATGCTCTTAAACTCTACTTGACACAAAACATTTATTACTGAATCCCTTTAATATTTCTCTCTCACATTCTAAACACGTGAACCTACTCACCGTCGCCGGAGTTCAACACCATCTCACCGGAGAACCCATGAAGGCATTTCTCAATGGCAGTCTCAGCGACGACGCAATCAATACACTCCGTTATATATCAGCACACTACTAGTCGAATCACTCCTCCGTTGCCGCAGTATCTTTGCCGACAACAACAGGCCACATCCGATAAGGCTTATTGATTGTGGTGACTCAAAGGCGGTCAGAAAAGTACGAGCTGGTCGTGTATGTATGTCGGAGATCCGACCACATTTAGATCTCAAATTTCGAAAAAAAGTTTTGGTCTGGAATGAGTTTTGAAAAGAATGAGTGACGGGAAATAAATGGGAGTGATGTCGGCAAACAGAAATATCGTGGTTTTCTGGGTTGTTGACGATACATAAGCTGATTGTCCAGATGTTGTGCTGTATGGTGGTGGGAGGGGTATAGTTGTACCGACATGGACACATGGTGTTATACTATACTTAATATATATTTGGTAGGGAAATCCTAGTGAAGGTGGAAGGAGAAAAAAAAATGGACCAGAAAAACCTTCTGATGTAAACGGTAGAAGTCAGAATCGGAGTTGGAGTCGGGATTGGGCTCGCTTCTGGACAAACGATGAGCAAATGGACCGGAAATAGCCCAGGTTCGAATATAATAACCACTGAGAAAATGGAGCAAGAGTTAATGAGGTCAATTATTGATGGAAGTGATGGTAAAGTTACTTTTGATGAGTTTCCTTACTATCTCAGGTATAATCTTCTACTCAAATCACTGTTTTTATAGACGTGATTGTCATTTAATTTCCTCAGTTAATTCTTATATGAGACGGTCTTTTATCTCACATTATGTTTGCTGTGTGAGACGTTTTCTTGGGAGACTGTTATAGTAATTTCCCTAAAAGTGCATCAATTCCACGATAATTAATGACGTGTATAACGATCTGTTATGAAGAAAACTGAAATTTCTATTCTGTATACTGTATTTGACGCAATCAATGTTTGATACTTTGCAGATATATGGAAACATCATAGCAGGTATCCCACAACTGTTATCAAAGTATTCCTTTAACATGAATGAGACTTGAATGATTTAGCCTTCTTGGCCAGGAGAATTTGCAGTACTTTTGTGAGATAAATAGGCTGATATACCTATTGAATGATGGGTTTTTAATATAGAGATATCTGAATTGTACAGTGTTGTTTATAGTTAGGCCGTGGTTGTAAATTTTGTATTTTGGTAATGGGGATTGTAAAAAAATTAGAGTGATGTAGCATTGAGAAGCTTTAGTTCTGCTGTGGAAGCGTGTAGTGTGATTGTGAATACTGTAATAAATACTCGGTAAATATTTGAGGATAATTTCGCCTTTGGTCCCCCCGAGTTTTGAATAAACATGTTTTAGCTATAGAATGAATAACATTTCTTATAAACAACAATTAACTACTTTCATATTTCGGGTATTACATGCAAAATTAATGAATATCATTTTCACATGGACAAACGTTGCTCAATCCGTCAAGGATTGTTCTAATTTATTACCAGGTGTGCACATAAAAGGCCAATAGTCCTTGGATCTGAGTTCTAACAAGTTCTAAAGCTTCTAAGAAGAATAGAAATACATGACTAACAAGAGCATTCTACCATATCTTCCGACTGGAAACTAAGTATGTATGTACAAATGTGTTTCAAAGTGATGAAACTCCTGAAATAAGCATGCTACGAGTACGGCCAACTCAAACAGTAATGCAGAACATACCCAAATGACTGATCCAAATTACCCATAGCCAGCGTGAATGACCCATGGTCGTGTTTCAGTGAGTAGTTGTATTGCAGCACGGTGAGCATGAACACCACATACGTTAAATTCAAGCAACCACTTATAATTAGTCAATTTCTTCCAGGACAAGTGTGAAGGGACGAAAAGGAGTCGCAGACTGCCTGAACAGCTGGTGGGGTCAAGGCAGTGCATTGACTTATGTTGAGGTTTATGAGCCCGTCATCTTCATAACGGGTTTTGATGGACTGCCACACAGCATGCTTGTTTCTTACTCTCTGGGCCAAAGAGTACATTACTCTATCAGTGATGTTCTGGGAATAGTACAGACCTAGAGATCTGAGATGGGGGCATATATTTGCCAACGCTATCACACTCTCATCTATCATTTTGATTCCATCTGAGTTAAACTCATTAGGAGAGATCATGCAGAAGCATATAATGATATGAACAAATAAAATTCAGAAACTCTTCTGTGGTACCGTGCGGTAACATGAAACAGGAGCGTAGCTTACCATAGACCAAATGTGAAAGGAAGGAAATAAAGTTGCATGTTATACATATCAATAAGTTTGTTAGGAATAGTAATTTTAGTTATCTAGAGAAACACAACGAAAACACTGTTAAAGAGCCTAAGCTTACATGTCAGATATCAAACTATTAGGTGAAGATTCAATTCCACAAGGACGACATGCAACAGGTCTTATAAAACCATGCATTTACAGGTTGTACAACAATTCATTTAAAGAAAAAAGCAAATTCCTATCTTTTGGCATTCAACTAGTCATGTACTCCCTCTGTCTCAGCGATTTTTTTACCTTCCCTTTTGGCAAAAATACCAAGAAATGTCTGAAAATACCAATATAGCCCTGATAGATTCAAGCGCTGCGAAGGAGGTATGAGATAACATTTACTTTAAGACTGATTTTCATATATATGGGGGACCACTGAAGGCTGTAGCGCATCACTTGTTTCTAGTTTCCTACTTTCTAGTTATCTAAATGTAGTGTTGTAAAATAGTTCTTTAAATGGTTCTTAAATAGAGAGGTAAACAATTCACTGAGACACTGAAATATGGAATAGGTAAACAAATCGTTGGGACGGAGGAAGTAGTTCATAAAAGACACCATTTTGTACAGCAGTTCAATATGACAGTAAAAAAGCAAAGAAAAAACTTAAAAGACAAGTAATGTAATTGATACCTGTTATAAGGACACAACCGCACAAGTCCAAAGCTCTGAGATTTGGACAACCATAGGCCAGACTAGTAACGCCCAAAACTCCAACATTTTCACACCACCCTAAATTCAGAGTCTGCAGTTCGCTACAGTTATACACAATGGCCTGAATACATAATCCCACAGTGAATAATAAAATAATAATCTAGATAACGAACAATCAAGAGTAAACTTAAACCTAAATTGAACCGGCCCATGAGTGAGTTGACTACAAATGAAAGAAAATACCCCAAATTAACCAATTTGAGGCAAAACATTAATAGTCAGTTTAGCCAGGAACTGAATCAACCCAATTGATTTGCTTGACTCGTATGCACTGACGTAAAAAGAAACTGAAATTACTAGTACCCAAACACAAGAACAACACACTTAAGATGACCCGAAGCCGACTAGAATAGCCCATTTGCCACAGTAAATATATTTGCAAAGTGTGAGTAAAATGTACCTGCAATGCTCGGTTAGTGGCTGCCCTCCCACATTCGCAACGATTTAGTGACTTCAACTTCTTGCAAAAGCTCGTTAGATATGCAACTCCAGAATCATTGAACGTTGTGCACCCACTGATGTTCAGTTTTGTGAGATTTGGGCAACCATGTGCCAACGCATACAAAGAGCGATCAATTACTTTGAATCTCTTGCTTAAGTCAAGTTCCCGTATATCATAGTAGAAATTGGCTATAGTCTCAACAACATTATCCTCGAGTTGTGCCTTATCTTGACGAAGTATTAAAGTTTGCAATCTTGTGAACTTAGCTGCAAGAGTTAGGACTAAGTAATTCATGTTGTTTTTGCACCTAGAAAACATATTACACATTAATTAACATTATGAATACAAATATCTCAGAAATTACAATTGGGCCTATACATGGCCATGGATCTATTCTAAATCGATCTCAGAATAACCCAAAAATGAACCCAAACTCCTACTTAATCACCGATTCAAAACTAAACCCAGCCGAAATTCAAAATTCCACAACCTGAAACCGATCCATGATGTTTTAATATAAACCAAATCTGAAACAGACAACCTAATGTGAAACTTTAGACCAGGAGTTTTTCAGGATATTCAGAAAAGTATAAGAAGCATACACTCCCTTAAGTTTCTAGATACATATCTTTAGTTAGCTAGATACACTCCTATACGTTGCTAAATACATACCACTAGCTAGTTAGATACACTCCTTTAAGTTTCTAGATACATATCTTTAGCTAGCTAGATACACTCTTATAAATTGTTAGATACATACCTCTAGCTAGCTAGATACACTTCTTTAAGTTTCTAGTACATACCTATAGTATCTAGACACACTTATTTATGTTTCTAGATACATACTTCTACTTAAGGATTAAATTAGGTGGCTAGATACACACTCATTTCCCGTCCTAATTGATACATACCTTTAGCTAGTTAGATGCATTTCTTTAAGTTACTAGACACATATCTTTAGATAGCTAGATACACTCCTTTAAACTTCTAGATACATAACTTTAGCTAGCTAGATACACTTCTTTAAGTTACTAGATATATATCTTTAGCTATCTACATACACTCCTTTAAACTACTAGATACGTATATTTAGCTAGCTAGATACACCTCTTTAACTTGCTAGATACATATACACCCCTTTAACTTTATTTTGCAAATTGATTTAACCACAAAGTTAAGTTTAGTTTCCCGGTCTATACAAAATCTTCTTACACCAAAATTCGCCACGTCCAATTACATATTTATCACTTATATTTGAGTCATGTTTTGGGACGGGTTGAAAATATATTAGACTCTCGTGTATTAGATTCTCGTCATGTGCATCCAATACGATGTATGTATCCTGCATTTGAGGTAAGTCAAGATTCAAAACAGTTGCCTTGATTGCAAACTGCCAATCGCCAACAAAAATAAGTGGAATAAGAAACAACTTTGAATGTAAGGTCAGATAAAACATACCAGCGAGTCAGCAACAATAACATTTGATAAACCAAATACAATATTGCTAACTTAAGAGCTTATCCACGTGATCAATGGTACACGATGAAAAAAACTTCATTTACTATCTACACATGACCATTGATCCAGCTTTGAGTATTGAATTTCATTCCCGCCTCAATTAAACGAACCAGCAGCAACCTCGCCTCCATCTCAGAGCTCCAACAGCCACAGAGAATCACCGCACGAGCCACTATCAATATTAATTAATGATCATTATCAGAATATTAATGATCGTTATCAGAATCAATAATTTTTACTATTACCTAGATACATATATTACTTAGTCCAGATACATATATTATATATTCAGATACACTTGTCGATTTGTGTATCTTAGAGTGAAATTATGTGTACCTGGAGCATAATTTTGTGTGTCGACCCACTGACAATATCAACGACCACCTCAAACGGCACCAAAAACATCAGTGAACAACTCTCATGGCGCAAAAGCTATCACTAGACACCTCAGCTTACGCCGACGACATCCACGAGCTTCACTATCCACAACCAGAAACCTCACCAGAATTATAACCACCACCACCTCGTCACTACGACCATCGCCGCCCAACCATAACCAACACCACCTCATCAACCGGAATCCTCAAAAACACCAATCCTGTCGGCTTTCTACTTCTTAGATGACCATTCCATTATAGCTAAATAGATCTGGTCGTTGGCTGCCACCCAACGCCATCAACAACCACACATAAATCTCTAATAACGCTGCACCCATAAAAGTCGGTTTTATCGCTAGATCTAGGAATTGATAGGGATGTATATTGGAGAAGAAGAGAAAAGAAAATGGTGGCACACGGAGAAAATAAGGTGGACATGGCGACTTAGTCGGCAGTGATGACATCAGTTTGTGGGACCGTTAGCTATTCCGGCTAGGGTTAGTGTCTCCGACGGGTTGGTAGATGGTGATTTGGGACCGAAGAAGCTGTTACTGAATGATGGGAAAGGGCGAAAATAAGCCTTTGAATTGGTTTTACTGTTAAGATAATTTTTTAAATTATTTCGTAAGTTCGTACGGAACTTTAGTTCGTACTTGACCCCACCCCTATATATATAGATTTAGGATCAGGTGAGAACGCACTATAATCATTGGAATATATACCATGTGCAACTTTTTTTTTTTTTTTACCAAATCTTAGATACACTTTTTTCTTTGTTAGGTACGCTTTTTGCCTGAATTCTATATACACTTTTTAGGAGTATAGATACACTTTTTTCTATGTTAGGTACGCTTTTTACCTGAATTCTATATACAGTTTTTAGGAGTATAGATACACTTTTTTCTATCGTAGGTACGCTTTTTAGCTGAATTCTATATACACTTGTTATGAGTATAGATACACTTTTTATTATGTTAGGTACACTTTTTAACTAAATTTTATATACACTTTTTGAGAATGTAAATATACTTTTTTTATCCTATATACATTTTTTACCGAATTTATATATATATATATATATATATATATATATATATATATATATGTATACTTTTCAAGAAATATACATACACTTTTTTCTATCCAAAATATATTTTCTACGAGATATAGGTGCTTTTTGACCTAGTTTATGTAAAATAGCTTTTACTTTCTAGAATGAGTTTTTTCATAAACTACTTTTTGGAAAAGTTGTGGTTGTTTGGCCTAACTTTTGTAAAAGTAGTTTCTTAACAAATTGATGTGTTTGGCCTACTACTGCTTTTTAGTTTTTTTTGTTAGTTTCCATAATCCTAAGAGTTTTTGGGAGGAGTAGAAGCAGAAGCATCAATTTGGTGCTTCTGTTTCTAGTAGCTTTTTATTAACTTCTGACTTTTCAAAAGTAGTTTTTTATCTCCCTAAATTATATTGTTTGGCCCTGTTTCAACTTTTACAATTAGAAAAGCACTTAGAAAGCTTAGCCAAACACCCCCATAATTGAGAGATACCGTAGTTCGTATCCAATAGAGTTTAATAGATACACTTAGAAACCCATTTTATTACATTAAAATTTTAGCTAATCAATAACTATACTTCAACAACAATGACTTTGATCAAGCACAAGTACAAACATTAATGGAAAAAATAAAGAAAAAAACTAAAGTTAGTGAGCATAAGTAGAATTACATCCAATAATTTAAGAACATAAATTAATCAAAGCAGTCGAAGTTAATCCACCGAACTCGAAACTCAAAAAGCAAAAAAGGAATTGAAATAAGAAGAGTGCTGAAGCCATAGCCAAGATATTGATGAATAAAAATGGAGAATCGTCTATTGAGGGATAAAAATAAATTAACAACTACAGCATCACCGGAACCAGCGTCGACATCACCGATAACCACCTGTACTATCAACATCACCGGCAACCATCATTACTATCGACATCGACAACACCACACAACATTACCAACATCGGCCACCACATAAATTCGCTTCCACGACCACCACCACTCGCACAACCACGATGACGATTCCGACGAGTTAATTGACCACGGTGACGCCTGTTAGGTGGTAGATCTGGATCAAAAGCTCGTTCAAATGGAATAGGGGTGACAACAGTGGGCGTGTCTTTGTCGTCGTCTTGTCAATGGCGGCATGTGCCGGAGCTCGGTGTCGGCGTGAGTGGTGTTCGCCGGATTCTGGTGGTGGTAGATATATCAGATTTGAGTTTGGAGTAGTCAACCACGGGGTTCGTAGTGCTGTGTGTTACAAATTTGGTGCGTAATGATAATTTGATAATGTCGTGTGATAATAATTTGATTGGTAGTTCGTTCTCACCGAGTGTTCGTTCTCACCGGATCCCACCTATATATATATATATATATATATATATATATATATATATATATATATATATATATATATATATATATATATATATAGAGAGAGAGAGAGAGAGAGAGAGAGAGAGAGAGAGAGAGAGAGAGAGAGAGAGAGAGAGAGAGAGAGAGAGAGAGAGAGAGAGAGAGAGAGAGATTGGATTTGGTGATTTTGGTTCTTATGGTGAGTTGTGAGTTGGGGAATCTCAGCCATTAGATTAAATTAGAAATGAGTGGCCAAGATTAATCTTAGTTGTCATATAAAAGCATTGTTATTTAGTTTATTTTCTCTTTTTTCTAGTGCTATTTTTTTTACTTTAATTTTTTTTATCTCTTTTTTTTTTTACCTCGCGTTATTATGCTTTGTTTTTACAACTTTGATTTTTTTTCTCTTATGTTTTTCTCTAATTTTCTCATTATGTTACCTTTTCTTTCTTTTTCTTTTTGTACAAGATTTTTTTTTTACTTGAATTTTTTTTACTCTTATTTTTTACCTCGTGTTATTATGATGTTATTGTGCTTTTTTTTTTACTTTGATTTTTTTTTACGACTTTGATTTTTCTCTTTTTTTACCACATGTTATTGTGATCTTATTGTTATTCCATTTGTTATTGTGATGTTATTATCTTTGTTACTTTGATTTTTTTACGACTTTGATTTTTTTACCACGTGTTATTGTCTTTGTTATTCTCTGTTATTCGATGTTATTCTCATTGTTACTTTGATTTTTTTTACGACTTTCATTTTTTTTCTTTTTTTTTACCACGTGTTGTTGTGCTGTTATTCTACTGTTATTCCTCTGTTATTGTGATGTTATTCTGCTGTTACTTTGATTTTTTTTACGACTTTGATTTTTTTACCACGTGTTATTGTGCTGTTATTCTACTGTTATTCTGATGTTATTCTGCTGTTACTTTGATTTTTTTAACGACTTTCATTTTTTTTATTTTTTTTTTAACCACGTGTTATTGTGCTGTTATTCTACTATTATTCTGCTGTTATTGTGATGTTATTCCGGTATCACTTTGATTTACCCCAAAAAAAAATTCTTTTATTTCAAGTTTTTGATATTTTTAAAGTCAAGTGTTCAGGCACCGAAGAAAACCGCCCAGGTCTAAGCCTCACATCAGCCTATTTCGTTGAATTTAAAAAAAAAAAAAATGAGCCTTCAAGAAAAGATGCTCAGATTTTCCGACGAATACGAGCAGGTAAAAGCTGAACAAGCTTATCAGTCTTCATATCCAAAAGAGCAGGAAGATCAGTTCCACGATAAGAGAAAGTCCTAAATGTTCGCTTCTTCGGCACCGCCACCGAATTCGCCACATCTACTTCCGCCTATTTTATTTAATTTTACATAAAATTAATTACATTACAATACGAGTATAATACATTGAAGTACTCCAATATTTCATGGCAATTGAATAATAATACAGCAAAATAATTTACGTAATTAGAGGATAAAGATGTAAGAGAGATTGAAGAAGAAGAAGAATTTACCATGATTGTTGTTGAAACTTGAGAGATTGAAGAGTGAACGAGTGCGGCAAACTGATAAGTCAACTGTTGAACTCACCCAAACAACGAGAGGGCAAAGATGACACATCCTTTCTCACCTCCTTACCACTGTTGAACTCGGTCGACTCGCTCCGATTTTCCGACGAGTTTACCGACAATGACGGCGTCGTTTTCATCTGCGCTAGGATTTTATCGTCAAACATGCATTCTCGAATTCGAGGACTGGTTACTGGTACGGAGCGAAGACAGGTAGAGCTCGACAGATGGCGAGTTTGCCGGAGCGTCTGACGGCGGATTGACGGAGGATACATAGAGGGATTTTCAGGCACCGAATTGGTAAAATTGAGATGATACATAGAGATTAATTTATCGAAAATAAACATTTTTAATAAATCTGAGGCATAATTGTTGAAATTAATCGGAAAATTGGTTAAATTGAGAGGACAACATTGTTTTTAGGTGAATTTCCAGAGATTTGGGGGAGGTTTTTCTGGGTTTGTAAAGAGGAGCATAGGTGTCCGAGTTTTGACATTCAACTGCCAGCTTTCGTGTTTTTATTAATATTAGATTCAATCTCAGCCCTTGGTTTCTTTTAATCTAGTGGCTGAGATTTTCCAAACTCACAACTCACCGTAAGAACCCAACTCACGAGATCCCGCCTATATATATATATATATATATATATATATATATATATATATATATATATATATATATATATATATATATATATATATATATATATATATATATATATATTTGGGATCCTATGAGAACCACTAACATATTGAAAACCGTGAGAACTCCACCTTATTGATTTTTATTTTAAAAAAATAGTGACATATTTGAATTTGGCATAGAATTTTATGGCTAGATAACATATTTCTTTGTCTAAAAACTATAAACTAGTGACGGAAATCGAGACGAGATACATTTTCTTAATTGTGATGCACCTACTACTCATTTTCATGTATCTGACAATTTTCACGCACCTAGAACTCGTTTCCGTGCACCTAGAGCCTATTGTTTTCATGCACCTAGTAATCATTTTCATGCATGTAACAATTTTCATGAACATAGTATTCGTTTTTGTGCATATATAGCCGTTTTAGTATACCTAATTGTATTTTTGTACATTAAGTTTATATTTTGTTAGTAAAATCAAGAAATTTTATTTAGTTATACTAAAGAATGTGTTTGAATAAACTAAACTAATAGTAATGATTTCATCAAAACTTTCAAAACAAGATTTAGTGGAGATTTAGTAAGAGTTCTTACGGTTCTCATTATCTTAATGGTTCTCAACGGTGTAAGAGTTCTCAACGGTTTTCTATGTCTTTGGGTACGCTATTGAGTAGGGCTTACTCTATCGAGTAAGTAAGTTTTGTTTATGAAACAATGTTCCGCTGATGGGTACTCGATCAAGTAAGTTGGGGACTCGATCAAGTAAGTTACTTTTACGGGTTGTTTTTGACGAATTTTGATAGCAACGTGAGAAAGATATATAAAATTAATCCGTCAGTTTCTTTAATTTTTACCCTTTTCAAAACTTCACAAGGTAAAACAAATTTACATTGCTTCTCTCTCTCTCTCTCTCTCTCTCTCTCTCTCATTGCTATCAAAACCCAAAGGCTTAGAGTGTCGGATCGTCGTGTTCTTTACGCCGTTGAGTTCGTCGTGTCTTGGGTAATATCCTTGTATAGCTTTTATACCTTTTCGTTGATTTTGTTTAAAACCCTAATTGGGTATTTTGGGGGATTTTGGGAGTATGATGTGTATTCGATAGTGATTGTATGATTGTGTGATTATAGGAGGTGATTGCGTTGAAGAATGATTTTGATTAGTTAATTGTGACGATCTAAGTGTTGCCTTTCCAAGTAGGATTTCCTACTCAGTTATTGGTTACATGTATGTTGGTTGGTTGATTGATTGTTCGTGGTTGTTGATTAATAACATTTGTCTATATCGTATTGGAATTGGTAATTGTTGTTGTATAATGTGTTTGGTTATGTAATTGTCTGTGGTTCTCGAGGTGTATCCTCGACTGAGTGGAGTCACTTGCGGGAGTGGCTTCACGCCCTTGATTTGCCATCTGTGGAACCCGCCACATAGGGGAAGTGCACATTAAGGAACATGGGTTATCGTTCGGATGAGATGAGCGGGGCTTAGGTGGGAACGGCTGTGGTCCCCCACTGGAGGCAAGGAATATATGTTGCGATGGGTATTCTGGCATGACTACACTCTTTTATGTATAGTCAGGTGTGTGGAGTTGTGACGGAGTTTGAGTAACTTGTGTGTGTTGTATCTTTTGTATTGTGTTTTGTGTAATCAGTTGCTGACCCCGTTTAAATATTTTTGAAAACTATGGTGATCCATTTGGGGGTGGTGAGTAGTTGTTTAGCTGGTATATCTTGGATACGCGCGGGCTCTAGCTGGGATGAAGTCATCACATATGAGAGTCTTTAGTCTTCCACTGTGTTTGTTAAGGTAGTTCCACTTAGGTGGTTTACAGTTTTGAGAACAGTTGTATTTTACTTTATAGTTTTGGTTTTGGTGTAATCACTTTAAATTAATTTACTTAAAGTACGTTTCTTGATGGTCACTTTTGATTACTATGCCTCGGGTAACCGAGATGGTAGCACTTCCATCCATTAGATGGTCTTGGTAAAGCACCTTGGTGTATGGGGGTGTTACAAAGTGGTATCAGACAGACAATTTTGGAACCTCTAACTAATGAGCCCAATGAACATATAGAGTAAAATTATAATGAACCCGGGTAGGAGTTGTTAGGAGCTAATGCAAATACTTGGGAGACGTTCTAAAGTCGCGATCTCACCCTTTAACTTTGAACCGGTCACTAGGGGTTGTCATGGGATCACTATGTGTTTACTAATGTTCGATTGCATATGTTGGATGAATATGTATATATGAATATGATGGATGGATGAGATGTGACTGAATAGAGGATTTAGTAGAAAAAAATGAAGTAATTACTGCATAAGAATATGATTTATGATTAAGAGTATGTTATGTGATGAAAGGGAGAATTAATAATGTGGCTATACTAGTAACATGTGATTAGGGGATGTGATATGATTATACATGATTTTGTTTGCGTAAATTCATATAATAAGGTCATATACTTGTTTACTGTTGTTTCATATGCATATGTTGGATAAAGTGTATGATGGATGATTTGGTGGAAAAGGATGATGTGGTGTATAAGAATATGATTTCATAATTTAAGCATGTTTATATGACGGAAGTGAATTTTTTTATAATGTTGTTATGTTAGTAACATGTGTATATAATGTTTGCGTTTGATGTATACACACATATATATTTTGTTCTTACGTAAGGTTATAGAATAAAAGCATGCGGGCTTTACATGAGTGGTAAGTTGAATAGTATATGATCATGATGGACGTTGTTGCTTGGCTTTTATAGATAGTAACATATGGTTAGGGATACTGGTTTTATGAGCATGAAGTTGTTTTTGTTTACTTTGTTGTTATTTAAGTTGTTTGAAAGTAAAAATCAAACAGTTATGTTGTCCGATTACAGCGAAGTTGTCTTTAAACTATTTTAACTTTACACGTATATATGATTTTAATGTTATTCCAATTGGAGGTGATAGTTTGTTGTATTACGATTCTAATGATAGGTCACACGCCCAAAATGATGAAGAAATGAGTGAGATATGACTGTTTTACGAAAATTGGACAGTGCTGAGAAATGCGTAGGGTACTCGATCGAGTAGCCCTTACTCGATCGAGTGCACCTCTTCTTACTCGATAGAGTACCCCTTAATCGATCGTGTAGTCTTGGTAATTTGTTGTACGTGCTTCTGATCATCACCTACTCGATCGAGTAGGCTGTACTCGATCTAGTGACCCCTGTTTTGGGTCGTATGCTTATCTTTTGACTTCGTCGCATATCATGTTTAATTCAAAGGTATTCTTTTGCTTTTTTATGTATTATTTTACATATGTGTTGGTCTTAATGCGTAAGTTACCCAATCTTGTGATGTAAGAGTTACACCTTATGATGGGTATGAGTTTGGTGGGGAGGACATGAGTTATATGTTGCTGCGATAGATAGTGGAAAAAGAAAAGGGAGGTTAATAAGCTTATGGAGGCATGGAGCATATTTTGTGAGATGTGGTGAGAGATATGATTGCGAGTTTGGGTAATGTAATGTAAGTGTATATGGCAAGGAGTGATGTAAGTGTAAGGAACGTGAGAATGAAAAGGATGGGATGAGAGATGTGAATAGTGGAAAATTGGGATGTGAAGGATTTATGGAGGGAGATGGTTAGGATTTTGTTGGTTAAGGATATATGTAATGGAAGGTCATTATAGAGGGATGAAAATGAATGGTGTATAGTTATATCGGGTTATGCCGCGATGCGTAGATAATGACCGAGTTTGGGAATTTGAATTATCAAGAGGTGAAACTAATGTGTGATTTCCTTGGGCAATTAACGGTATGAAATGAGTTGAAGAGTAAACTTTACTTGTGTGGACGGATTGGTGACAAGTGTGAGTGATAGCATGATGAGAGAAGATCCATGGTAAGAAAGAGTGAGATGGTACTGATATAAAATAAAGGGATTTGAGTTTTGGAGCAATGAGAAGGTAACCGGAGCACTAAAGAGTTAGGTAGAATTAATAAGGAGTTAAATTGTTAATTAACTTTGTCGAGTGTAAAAAGAAAAGAATGAGGGGAGTAAACTAGGAGAATGTTGACCGGAGTTATGTGATATAGAAGTAAGGAATCGTCGAGATGTATGATACTATCATGAGGGTCTGGGTTAATGGTTATATAGGAGTTCCAAGATGACATGTTAATCAATAGTTTCGAGGAATTATGGAAAGTAAAAAGGTTGGTAAAGAATTTGCACGACATGAGATCTTGGTGGTGAGTTGGGTGACGATACAATTAAGGATAGAATTTGAAGTAATGTTGAGGTAATTTTTGTTAATGGATTTGATGTTCGTTATTTGGGATACAAACCGAAGGTAGGAAAGAAACCGTGATATTTAGAGGTGAGTATAAGAGGTTTGATATACGAACAGTGGTGGTGTTGGGGTGTTCTCACTAGAGGTTAAGGGTGATGATTAATAGGAATGGTAGCCATCTTAAAGAGGTTGGTTTTGTAAAGGCCGGATTGATATGTATGGTTGTGAGAGAGTATAAGATGTGGTTATAGGAGGCGGTTGCTAGTAGATGAGTATTAATGGGTTGGTTACATTTGCCAGGAGGTGATAGTTATGCGAATGGAAGAATGTGTTATGAAGGGCATGGGAGTTAAGCTCGGGCGAGAGATAACCTTTATCAAGTGGTAACTTATAAGATCAGTATTGACTAGAAGGATGTGATTACGGGTCTATGATGTGTATAAATGTTTGTGTGAGGTTCTGACCTCACGAGAAGTGATATGGTGCGATAGTTATAAAGTTGTTATCTGAATGTTCTGTAATATATGTTGGGTACGGTAACCAATTGGAATGATATTCAAAAGTGATAGTTTGGGTGATCTAGCATGGCTAGTTATACTTGTATGTGTATTCATGATATATGTTTTTTCTGTTAATGGTATGGGTGATATTTATAAGGTTAGTATTTGTTTACTCCGTATGATATATTGCGTTGTGATCTAGTAAAGCGGTTATGATAAAGTTTTCTTGTCCAGGAAGTTATAATGAGTCAGTGGCTGTGTGGTTGTTGTGCCTCGGGTGGTGATCCGGGCACGTTACTTCATGTTGTGATGCGGGTATTTTCGCGCTGCGGTGCGGCTGTTGGTGGCGGTGTTGCGATGCCGTCATCGGTTATGTTATAGTATGAGGGATGATTACGATACGAGTTTTCGAAAGTACATACCAGTTATACATAGATTGTTGTTTTGTTTACTGCTATTCCTGCGAGTTTCGGTTTGGACATGTAGACGGTTGTTTTTTTTTATTGATGTTTCTTACTAGTGTCGGCTTGGGAGTGAGGGTAGAGTATGATATGAAAGCGAGTTGGGTATGGTATAGTAATATTCTGTTGATGGGACACATTTGTGAGAGGTGGCTAGAATACTTTTGATCTTGTGTTACATGAGGCATTGGTGGACATAGTTATGGTAAGTGATTTGTAGAACATGTGTTGTACTGATCTGGAAGCTGGAGGTGGTTCATATTCTTTTATTGGGACAGTGAGTATACAGTGTTGGGAATTTATCATGTTAAGTTATGGATGAGTTTTGCGGTAATGAAAGAAAAGAACTTGAGGATATAGTGTGAGTGTGTGTAATAATTGTGGATCATGAGTTATGAGTATGGAGATAGGTGCATGTATAAAGGTGATGGGGCATATTCTGCACCCTCTGACCAAGTCAACATATTGAGCAAGGTCAAAGATATCCACAGCAAGTCAACGACTTAGACAGCCTAACCGACGCAACCTGTCGGCCCGTCTCTTGTGCCTCGGCTAGGACAACTAGCCAGCCGGGGCACATATCCGCGAGCTTATATCCAAGACCCCTCGGCGGCGAGTCAACAGGATCCGCCGGCCTGCCATAGGTCCCTCGGCCGAGGGTACATCAGTCTTTCCACCAGCTAGCCACTTGGCAACTTGGCCACTACGAGACAAAAGGTGAAAGTCTATAAATACTCCTCAACCCTCATTGAGGAAGGGATCCACAATTTAACCTAAGAATCACTATTCATCTGGTAATATCTTCCTTATCTCTCTACAATACATACCTCGCCAAGTAACAACAACTTACCTCTCTAAGTTACTGACTTGGGCGTCGGAGTGAGTTCGCTCGGTCCAAAGCCGAGCCCTCAGTTTGTTCACTGTTTCAGGAGACCGAAAGGAGAAGCCAACCAAAGACGTCATTCTACAAGCACGGGTGGTAACAAATAACTGCTCTGGAATTACACTCGGAACAAAAGGATTAGATCGTTTTGGCGGTAATAGGGAACAATTGAAGTATTGGTTATGCTAAGGATTTTATGGTATAGATTAGATGGAGTGCAGAATGAATTGGGGAATGAGGTCTGTTAGAGGAAGAGAGGCCTGGATATAGGAATGGTTGTAGATGTTGAGGTTATAGTCGGTTATCTTTGACATGCGGTGGTGATGAGGATAATGAGAAGATATGGGTAAGGAGCTAGTATTAGTGAGTTACGAGGATGTAACATGTATCTTAAGAGGAGTAGGATGCGGCAAAGTGAGTTTGATGGTTGTACATGTTGTAGTAGATTTGGAAGTTTGAGTCTTGGTGGAGAATAAAGAATGGATTTGCATTGTGGTTGATATTATTAAAGGTCATGGCCGTGCTTGTAGTAGTATGTTGTTCATGAGTGTAAGAATATTTCGATAGTGTTGACAGTTGGGTGATGATTTTTAAGAGTGGTACAATGTGACATTTCGTTTTATGGTTGATCTTGCTTGGTCGATTGTCTTGATATTGGGTTTTCTAGTGGATAATATGTTAGTGAGACGGAGCTAACGATATTTATGGATGGTATTTGGTAGTGTGTGGAGTTAGTGTCGAGAGAGACTATAATGTAGTTGATACGATATCGTGAGCCATGTTTTGGAGGTAGGCATAGTTGGTGGAGTTGGTGTTAAGAGTTCATGTTTTATTGGTTGGCGTTTTGTTTTAAGTTCTTAGTTGCGTTGTTGTGTTTTGATCGAGTTAGTATGTTTGTTTTGAGTATGGGTTGAACTTCGGGGACGAATTTCTTTTTGAGGAGGGAAGACTGTAATACTACGGTTTTCTATGTCTTTGGGTACTCTATCGAGTAGGGCTTACTCTGTCGAGTAAGTAAGTTTGGTTTACGAAACAGTGTTCGGTTAATGGGTACTCGATCGAGTAAGTTGGGGACTCGATCGAGTAAGGGTCACTCGATCGAGTAAGTTACTTACTCGATCGAGTAAGTTACTTTTACGGGTTGTTTTTGACGGGTTTTGATAGCAACGTGAAAAAGATATACAAATTTATCCGTCAGTTTCTTTCATTTTTACACTTTTCTAAACTTCACAAGGTAAAACAAAGTTACGTTGCTTCTCTCTCTCTCACTGCTATCAAATCCCAAAGGCTTAGGGTGTCGGATCGTCGTGTTCTTTATGCCGTTGAGTTCGTCGTGTCGTGGGTAAGATCCTTGTATAGCTTTTATACCTTTTTGTTGATTTTGTTTAAAACCCTAATTGGGTATTTTGGGGGATTTTGGGAGTATGATGTGTATTAAATAGTGATTGTATGATTGTGTGATTATAGGAGGTGATTGCGTTGAAGAACGATTTTGATTAGATGATTGTGACGATCTAGGTATTTGCCTTTCCAGGTAGGATTTCCTACTCAGTTATAAGTTACATGTATGTTGGTTTGTTGATTGATTGTTGGCGGTTGTTGATTAATAACATTTGTCTATATCGTATTGGAATTGGTAATTGTTGTTGTATAATGTGGTTGGTTGTGTAATTGCCTGTAGTTCTCGAGGTGCGTCCTCGGCTGAGTGGAGTCACTTGCGGGAGTGACTTCACGCCCTTGATTCGCCCTCTGTGGAACTCGCCACTGAGGGGATGTGCACATTGAGGAACTTGGGTTATCGCTCGAATGAGATGAGCGGGGCTTAGGTGGGAACGGCTGCGGTCCCCTACTAGCGGCGAGGAATATCTGTTGCGATAGGTATTCTGACAGGACTACACACTTTAGTGTGTAGTCAGGTGTGTGGAGTTGTGAAGGAGTTTGGGGATCTTGTGTGTGTTGTATCTTTTGTATTGTGTTTTGTGTATAAGTAACTGACCCCGTTTAAATGTTTTTGAAAACTGTGGTGATCCATTCGGGGGTGGTTAGCAGTTGTTTAGCAGCTACATCTTGGATACGCGCGGGATCTAGGTGGGGTTGGAGTCATCACATATGAGAGTCTTTAGTCTTCCGCTGTGTTTGTTAAGGCAGTTCCACTTAGTTGGTTTACAATTTTGAGAACAGTTGTATTTTACTTTATTGTTTTGGTTTTGGTGTAATCACTTTAAATTAATTTACTTAAAGTACGTTTCTTGATGGTAACTTTTGATTACTATGCCTCGGGTAACCGAGATGGTAGCACTTCCATCCATTAGGTGGTCTTGGTAAGACACCTTGGTGTATGGAGGTGTTAGAGTTCTCATCCAAGAAAACCCAAAGGAAAACCCTCGACCAAAAGGGTGAAGTGTACAACTTTCACAACCAATTTTCATGTGAGAGTTGCAATAAATACGGTCACGAGGTGGATGTGTGATTCCCATTTGATGGTCCTTCTCAAGAGATCTCATACGAGGTGAATGCAATGCAAGAGTACAACCAAAGAAACAATCATTTCTCTAAGGCATATAACACGTGCATGAGGAACCACCCAAATTTCTCATGGACAGGCCAAAGCGTACAAAACCCAACTCCTCCATAAAAAACCCCAAAAGCAAAACAATTTCCAACCAAACACCCAAAATTTCAACCATTCAAACTCCCCAATTTCAATTCGAAGGGACAAGGGAACCAACCTTACCAACCTCCACATCAAAGGAATAATCCCTCAAATAACAATATCAACAACCAATTGCAAAAATTCAACCAAGGTCGGAATTTTAACAATCAAGGAAATAACTACAGCCCAAATCAAAATCAAAATTTCAACAAACATCAAGGAGCGTAGTGCAATACTCATGAATAAAAGCCTAGAAAACTTAATGACCCTGGTAGTTTCTCTATACCATGTATGATTGGCAAAGTAAAGGTAGAAAGAGCGTTGTGTGACGCAGTTGTTGGAACATTATGAACCTATAAGAAAAAAAAAAGACAATTTAATAAGGGTTGTCAACAAAACCTTTGTCAATAATTAAAAAAAAAAAGATAATGGTTTAAACAAAAACTTACCAATACTTTTCTCATATATGCCTTTCTCGACCACTCTACAAAAATATGACAACAATTTTGTAACCATTGTCATATTTATTTAACGACGGTTTTTATAAAGTAAAAAACCGTTGTCAAATTTTTTTTCCACAAGTACCATCTTGGCACCATTACAAATTAAAATAAGATAACGGTTATGAAAATTCTTGTTTTATAGTTTGGATTACAGTTTTTCTTACAACCGTTGTAAGATTATTGACAATGGTACAATGAAATATATCTCCATTGCCAACTTATGGTAATGGTAACTTTTACAGTGGATTTGCTTCTTGTCTAGGATAATGTTTAACTGCTCCTATTATTTGGCGTAGTGAAAGCTAGTGGTTAACAAATAACAATTACAAATAAGTGGTTTGGAGGTAAATATGGCAAGCCAGAAGAACAAAAAAAGGGATTCGATATAACATGGAAAAACGTTATACAATTTTATTGAAAAGAAATCACAGAGAATTATATAAGATGACTAATTGACGTAAGAGAGTAAATAAGAGTGTACACTCTGTAAAATTATAAAAATATATTCTCTAATTTTGTATTGAATTGAATTCTGAGTGGATGTCATCCTTTTCATCTTGATAATGGTCTCTGAAGCCAACGGCTTCAGAGCCCCCAGTTTGCAATGGCTCTAAAGTCGAAGACTTTAGAGCCCCCAGTTGAAGCATATCCTGCTATATTTGAAACACAAAACGCACAAGCAATAATCATCACATAAGCACATTTGGATCATCGATCTTGAAATTGGATCATTTGAAAGATTGGGTCATCGACCCGAAAATTGAATTTGAAAATTTTGAATAACTGGGCCATCGACCCGAAGTTTGAATTTGACATCACTTGGAATGTTGGGCCATCGACCCGAGGTTTGAAGTTGAAGTGTTGGAATGTTGGGTCGTCGACCTGAAATTGAATTTGAAAGACTGGGTCATCGACCCGAAATTTGAACATGTTGAAAATTTTGAATAATTGGGTTATCGACCCAAATTTTGAATTTGAAATGAATCACTTGGATGTTGGGTCGTCGATCCAAAATTTGATTTTGAACTTTGAGATTTGAACCTTGACTTGAAATGTACCACTACTTGGATCATCTATCCACAATTCGCAAAAAGTTTTTGGAATTTTGAAATTTTGAAATTTTTTGAAATCGAACCTTGATGGGTGAGCATGAAATACGACACAGACGCTCTGTATGACCCGTAAATAACGTGGGCGTAGCCCGCTACCGTAAAACAAAAAAAGAAAATAAAACCGTAAGTGTGCACGGGCTTTAATTCAAATATGGACTTGCTGGGGGTAGAAAGGTAAATTGGCCATTCTGATGCCAAAAGATGGCAAATGGTAATCACAAGGTCGTCGAACTTGGGACGGAGATATCGTATGGTATGGGCGTGCTCCCGAGGGCACATGGGAATCAAGATCACTTGGCATTGACAAGGTGGATTAAACTCACAGAGCAACAACGTTAGCTTCGCCTAGACACTAAACACAGACTGATTTTATGAGAACAGTTGGACATCACACATCACTCTTGTTGGGAACATTCTGTCACTCTTCTCCTCGCCTCGTTTCTTTTCAGCGAGTTTCATCTTTTCTTGCCACCGCCTTCTTTCTTTTCAGCGGGCTTTTACTATTTTTCTTCCACACCTTCTTTCTTTTCAGCGGGTTTTTCATATTTTCTGTTCCCAACACAAACCTACATCTATATGACTCGGCATCTTTGCCTAAACCGTTCGATAAAGCTCATTCTGAGACTTGATACTATTCATCTAAACCTATATCCTTATCCTAGCTTACATCGAGTACTAAGACCAACTCAAACAAAGGTGGCTTCATTTGGACTTGGTTAAAACCCGTAAGAAACCGACAAGATGACAACTTGGATGATGGGTGGATTGAATCCCTTATTCTGAAGGACTGCCTACGTATTCGCGTGGAGCGAAATCAAATCCGACGTAGTTCGATCATGGTGCATAAACATGGCATTTTGATTGTGTGTACACACTCGAAGGTTTCACCTAAGGTATCATGTCATATCCCATTCTAGCCTGTAAAGTACCGTTAAATCCCGTGTTTGGGGTTAGGTGTAAAAGGCTTGGATCTTTTGGGATGTGGAGCTTGGTAATAACAAGTTGGAATGGTTAACCATCATTCTGAAGGTTTGTTTTGTGGTGCTAAGGCCAAGGGCTATGGTTGCTGATGTGGTTGGAATGGGTGTCTCGGGTTTGATGAACCACGAGTGCAAATGGGTTGAAAAATGATGTGGGTTCAAATTTCCATGTCTGGACCCTAAAAGCTGGGTGTAACAGCACAAGCGGAATGATTCTCAAAATTCCTGACTATCCTCTTGTAACCGTCTCAGGAAGGACTTAGAGGGTAAAAAGGTCACTACTTACGCTTTTGGGCTTCGCCCATTGAACCTCAACTATGGGTACTTGACTTGAATTCTGGCTTCCGTAACTTCGACATTCAACCAAAAAGCATTCCGCAATAACTTCAACATCTTTTTTCCTTTTTCCTTTTTCTTTCATCTTTTTTCATTTTTCTTTTTTTTTTCATTTTTCATTTTTTTTCATTTTTTTTTTCATTTTTCCAATTTTTCTCTTTTTCTCATTTTTCATTCTTTTTCATCTTTTTTCTCTCTTTGAAAATGATCTTCTATTCATTCTCTTAGTCATAAATGGATACCTCTTGAAAACTGGGCTTCGCCAACTAATTTGGGTAGGAACTAACAATTCCTTGTTAGAACGGATTGATATCTTCTCTCTTCGAGATGGGATGATTTTGTTGGGGAAAAGGCTTGCCTTCCATCATCGATAGGGGAAACAAGGAGCTAGTCCGGGTTTGTCATGGAATCATCTAAAAGCTTGTCGCAAACATTGGTTCAGATGGAGGTTTTTTACCACCAGACATGGAATAGGTAAAGGAATCAAACACGGGATACTAGTGTACCTTACATTTTGAAACAGGACATATTTCTACCCCGGGGATTCCTTTGAGTGTGTTGTGCGTTTTATCATGTTTCGGAATGATTGAGGATTGGAAACAAGACATATTTGGAAACGAAACTGCAACTTTTTTTATTGGAATGACAAATGCTTAACAGACTCGAAGGAACGATTCCTAGGACACACCCTAGGACATCGCGGAACAAACGACTCAAATTCAAGAAAGGAAAGTCCTAGACTCGACTCAACTAAGATTAGAAAACAGATTCCGACTCATAATTTCAAATCTGGTCATGAGCTTTCCCTTGTTCAGCTATCAGCTTAGATGCTCGGCTCTTGTCCTTGATCCCTGTGATGGTTTGCCTCCATCCCGAGGTACTCCTCTGAGGATCTACGCTAGTGATGGAGGTTGGTGAATTGAATTGTCTTTTATTAACTTCGTTAATGAGAGGAGTACATTCTAGAGCGAGACTCCCGATTTGAATTTCATTCTTCGGGTTTGGCAAGAATTCACAGCAATCCACAAATATTTTCCCGATAAACACCCCTTTCAAGTGACATGGGCGGATAAGATGGGAATAATCGACATTGTCTTCGACAGAAAACCCGAAACCTAAAATAGGAAAGATAAAGTTTGGTATAGAGTTCGGAATAACCTAAAGATTTGAATAAGTTGACTACGTGCAAAATCCTCATCTTCGTCCTCTCAATGGGAATTTGAAAATGTTCCAAATCCCCTGACCGAGGAAATTAATTGAAAAAGGCACTATAATTAAAACGAAGTTTAAAAGATAAGTGGCCTCAAGCCATCTGTCTAAGAACTACAATTATTTGACCACGGGATAAAGAGCAAAAAAGTTGATCACAAATTCATTTTAGGTTGATTTGCGTGTGAGACTCTGAGGTTTGATATAATACTCACGTATGGCATATGTCTAGTGTGGGTGGATGATACACAACATCAATTGGTTCTGGTTTACCTTTTTATATGATAGATAGATAGATTTAACGTTTATCTTACATAAGTATGTAAATCAATATCTCCATTTAAAACGTGCAGTTGATCAATCTATATTTATTGTATGTCATTACTCTAGACGATTCTTTGATTGAGCTAATCTTAACAACGATTGAAATAGTAAAGCGTTTTTCAAACAATTAACCTCAAATTGACAAGTGGTCAACTCTCACTTCCCTATGACCAACTCGTAAATGCTACAATCAACACCATTCACTTGTGGTATTAAGATCATGTCTTGTTTACCTTAGCTTTATGTGAGAATCCTGGCCGAGTAGCTATTATAGAGTACACTTATATCGTATTAGGCAATTTGATGTTTATACTAAGCGTATACGTTTGACATTGATTATTACTCTTCAATATTTCTTCACTATAATATATTAAATTATGTGAATTTCACATTATAGAACAAGAATTTGCATTTTTATCACTAAAAATAGTGAAAATTGGATTATCCATCTCACAGCATTCGTGAAACAAAATTGAAAAATCATTCGATAAAGTGATATGCTGCAATGCTTTATCATCTCCTCCTTTTGATTTATTCCACCATCATCGCTAGAACAATCATCTTCTTGTTCATCTTTTATAATGTTAACACTTTTGCCTGTCTTTTTCTTTAACTTTTTAACACCTTATACGGACAAAAATATCCTTTCACTATTACCCTATGCCTTGTCATATCTGTAACAATGTTCTGTACACTTGCGTTTGTAATTGTTATTGAGATTCATTTGTTTTCAACTAATTTACGTAACTAAAATTGGTTTGTGGGATACATACCCTTGATTTTGGAAATGACTTTAACTACTAATCTTTTCCATGCATTACAATGCATTGAAATGTTGAATTGTACTTCAATTATCTACATCCAAGTAATATCGAATTAACAAGCATATTGTAATTAAAATTTACAGAAAATGTCTCAAATGATTTTTATTACAATCAATTTGAATTATGTGAAATATTATCTTATAATATTATATGGATGTCAATATCTTAGAAAATTCTAAAGTGTATAATCTTATGGAAACTTTACCCTCATTGTATGTGTATATATACCCCCTCATAATGGAATAGTATACAGTTATGTCTCTCTCTATATTTTCTCTAACTTCTCTCTACAATTCTCTTGTCTTTATTTCGCAACACGTTATCATCGCGAGTCTTAAACCAATTGAGCAAGAAGAAATTAATAATCTTAATTTGTTCATATATTTTTCATTCAAATCTGATATCAGGAGGTTTATATTAGATCTTAGTTTTTTTATTCAATATATTAAGGTATTTTTTGTTATTATTTTAATCTTTACTACCTTTAGTACGATAATTAATTAATCTTTCACATGAACGGAACGTAGTGCATATGTGATAATAAGTACGTACATTTATGATCTTGTATTCGTTTAAAGAGTTTGATTTTTTCTTTATTTATCACGACGCGAATACTTACAGAGTGAGTATGATTACATATGATCTTATTATGCTTGGTTGAGTTGATTCTGAATGTTAGTTTTGATTATTTGTCTCTGGTGCTAAAGTACTTAATGTATTGGCTTCTTGTCATGTAGCTGAGTATTAGGTTCGATCATTCAATTTAATTGTATGATATCAGTTGTTTATACTCTCTAGTTGTTAAGAATAAGGATGGTACATAAATATTGATATTTTCTAGTCGATGTTATTTTATTGAGGACTTTGGTTTAAGTATTCAACAAGAATACATTTTGTTATTTCTTTAATTTGGTATGGTAATTAAAGTGTATGAGTTTTCTTTTATCATGAAATCGATTGCTTTGATAAAAAGTTGTTTTGCGGTAATATTGTTTGCTCTATTTGGGTGTTTGTTCTAATTTAGACGTTGTTTACATTGGCGAAATTAACCCAATATTATTGTCAAAGTTATATCAAAATTGAAGGAAGATGTTTGTACCATATGATTTTTATTTAATAATGAATTAACCTCAATGATTTATGGAGACATGTAATTAATTCATCCGTGTGATAAATTTTTCTCAATTCACACTTCATTGAATATGCTAACTCGATGAATACTTGCTATATGATTTGTGTGTGCTTCAACATCTCAAAGAACATGGAATATTAAGGTATTGTTTGCATGGTTTCAAATATGGAATGTCGGCATCTTTTTGTCATAATAATGGGCTTGTATTGGGTTTTGGTTAGATTTGTCTTAATTTATATAAATCTGTAAACCCTATCTTACTACAAAATGGTATTAATTTTTATTTAGCAGTTGTATGTAGCAAATGATATTCTTGAGTGTGCATAAGAACTTTACTCGTCCTATAAAATTTATATATTTTTGACCTAAGATTTCATATTTGTGGTGGAAAAGTTTTGAAGACGGACATATATATCATAAAAATTTGGAGATAGAGTTTCAAATGATTTATTTTATAAAGATGAGAGATATGCTCATATTATAACTTTGGCCAGACGTTCAAAGTTTTAAAGGTTTGTAATAATTTAACACCGTCTCTGATAGGACAAGAGTTGGTCGTCACACATCCTATCAAACACATTTACAGTTCTCAACAAACAACTAGTTAGCGGTAAGTTGAGGTTGATCCATGGGACGGTGTGCTTTGGGTTCTAAGTCTATCTATCTCAATTTATGCTAGTGTCACAATTTGTTTGGGTTTGTAGTTGTGTTCTAGACTAATGAAAGCAATAAAGTAAACAAACAATAAAGCAAATAAAGGTGTAAACAAGTATTAAAGAAGACTAGGATATCATGGGGTCATAGGGGATTCATAGTGTTGATCATACAAACATGTTTGAAAAGTTGCAAGCAATTAATGTTGTAAAGGAACCGAGTTGGTTTATTTCTTACGGTTCATTGGAAGAGTTGGGTCCCGGAGCCGAATCGATTAGATTGTACAACACCTACAAGTTGACTTACTTTCCTCCTATTCAACTTCTATGCATGGTCTAACAAGACTCGAGTTGGTTTATATCTTACAAGTCTTGTTGAGTAGATAAGAGATGGGTAAAAATGCAAGGATTCATAGGCTTAGCATTTCATGAAACATAACATGTGCATAAAGTTGACATCACAACAAGCAAGCAATTTAATTGTGAAAACATATTAGATTAAGCATGACTAATCCCATGTTGGTTTCCCTTAATTACCCACTAATTCTAGCTAAGAGACTACGCACTTATTATCATGGTAAACATGTCATTAATGGTGTCAATCATCACAACAAGTGTAAACATGATCAGAGAATGAGGAAATAAACAATAAAGAGTAAAGGGTAAAAGAATTATACCAAACTTGAGATTATCCAAATAATAAAGCAAAGAATAAAAGAAGAAACTTGATTGATTGATCAGGGGTTGTCAATCCTCCAATAATAACCCAATAATCTTCAATTACCCAAAAGTAACAAACTTGAACAATAATTAAGGAAAGATTAATGTGTATTTTGTGGAAAGATTCAAGAGTAATCTATTCTAATCTACTCCTAATCTAATCTAAGAAGAATTTCTAATGTGGAAGGCCCCCTTGATTATCATCAAAATAGGGTATTTATAGTAGTGCTTCATTAGGTTAACTAAGGCTAAACTAGTAATTAACATTTGTGAGTTCTAGGTAGGGAATTGCTAGTCTTTCGGAGAGATGAGCATCTCAGCTGAAGACGCCACGATCCGCTAGTCCAGGAGGGGAATCCACTCGGACTGTTGCAGGGGTGGAAGAGCGTCTTTGGGTAAATCCGCTCGGATTGTTGCAAGGGAATCCGAGCGTCTTCGAGGCTTGGACGCTCGAATTCTGGCTCTTGGACGGGCGTCTTGTCTCCTTGGCCGCTCGGATCCTTCTTAAGAATCCTTCTCTTAACTTAATTCTCATTCTTGAGGGATGAGTCTTTAGTTCTTGCCTCTCCTTCAATACTCGTTCAACCAAGATCGTCAATGTCCTTCTAAATAAGCTCAAGAGACGGGAATTTCCGCCTAGTTGTCTCCTTTCCTATAAATCAAACACAAAGTATTAGGAAATCAAAATAGGAAGCGTTTGACGGGTAAAATGGCTATGAGACGCTATGATATGCAAAATAGGCGCAATTAGAGGACTAAATGTGCGCAAATAATGTTCACATCAAATATCCCCAAACCGAACCTTTACTCGTCCCGAGTAAAGAGGTGACAAAAACTAGACCTTTGTTTAAACTATCCTAATAATATAACCGATGTGAGACAATTAGCGGGTCTCACTCCGCCCCTTCAACTCACAACAAGACAACAATGAGGTAGGATGCCTTTTTGCAAGGCAAGGTGGGTCTTGCCAAAATGGCGACACATCCTAACATTAAAGCACACAAAATCAAGTAATGCATGCATCTACAAAAAGAATAGCCACTTTCCTCATCTAAGTGGCGGAAATTATCTAAAGGGGAAGCAATTCAAGGGTACACACTCCTTCATAGATGCAATTTATTTAAACTACTAAGCCTAGAAGGATACCAATAAATCACCTCCAAGTTGTGTCAAGCTAGGGTACCTTTGTCCTCAATTGTTAAATGCTTTCGTCAAGAGTAGATTCCCTATGGTGTTAGAAACACTGGAGGATCGCGGAATTCCCCCTCTTGCCTAGACAAGAATAAGGGTCGTCCCCTCTCTACCATGCACAAAAATGGATACGATTGATAAAGGGATCGATAGTATTTGAGTTTCATTTGGGAGTTTGCTTTTGTCATTTTTCCCCCCAATTTCTTGTGGCATATATCATTTGAGAACACTTTCTTTTTGCCATTTCTTTTGATTTTTTTGGCATTTCAATACTTGACAACTTTCAACTTTTGCATTTTCTTTTGAACATTTTCAAAGTCATCCCAATTAGTAACGACGGTGCCTTATATTTTAAGCATAGGAGTTTTCATTTTTGTTACTCCTCTTTTCTTTTGATGCATTTTGCAAACTTTCTTTCACTTTTCATTTCATTTCTTGAACTCAAATTTGAACAATTTCTTTTTGTGCCCATTCCCTTTGATGACAAAAATATATGGTAGAACATGGATGAATGATGGTTGCATGGTTTCAAGGGTCACCTTGGAATAAACAGTAGCCAAGGAGTTATCACACCACAAGGTACTCTTGACTAGGCCTTAATCCATGGGTCAAAGGATACTAGCATGACACATCCTAGGGTGTTTTACAAGTATTCTAACAAGCAAAGTCTTAAGAAGAAAAAGCATCTACTAGGGCCTATATACACTTGACAAGCTTCCCAAGTAGACGGTTTCACAAAAATTTTCTAACATGCAACTATGTGCCATGATGCAACTAACATTTATACATCCTAATGCATATGCTTCTACCAATTAATATGCCAAATAATCTAAATGCAACTCCTAACAACACATAGATACACAAACCGCAACAACAAAATACACCACATCCTCCTTGACATGTAAGCCCATCCTCTTCATATGAATAATGAAAAAGAAATGGAAGGGAACTAGAGATTAGAGCGATCATACCAAGCGGTCTTCATTTTCCCTTGCTAATGCCTCAAATGTAGTGTTGTATCTATGTGAGAAGAGAACAAAAACACAAGTATATACAATTCTACACTACTAAATTAAAGAACATGTTTTTGGTTTTTGAAATTTTCAAATTTTTATGGGTTTTTGTTTTATGAAATTAAAGAACATATTTTTGTAATTTTTCAATTTTTATGCATTTTTGGAATATAAATTCCCATCCCCCACTTTATTTTAGACATTGTCCTCAATGTACATGTAGGAGTAGGAATGAAAAAGAAAGACATGTTTTTGGTTTTTTTTTTTTTTTAATTTTATGGAAAGTAAAGTACAAATGCAATGATATGATATGAATGAATGCATGCTCTACCTAAATGCAATTCTATATGACATATATAACAAACGAATGTAATCTAAACTATATTATATGATGCATGCTTTCTATTAAACTATGGTCACTTATGATCAAACCTCCCCAAACCGATTTAAACACTATTTCTAGTGTAGAAAAGAATAGGATTGGTCATTAGTGACTATGCATGAATTCTAGTCTATATGCAACTATCTACATGAATCATGTGAGGTATATTACAATGCAACTATACTATATAAACTAACTAATATAAATGCAATATGAAATATAATACAAATGCAAGTGAAAGCTAAACTAAATGCAATCTATATACAAAGGAGAGAGGGAGAGAAAAGTATCATACAAATATAGGTGATGAGGTAGGCATCTTTCATTCGTGATCATCATCCTGAGGATAGCCATACCGGTGAGAACTTCCTCCTTGGCCATACCCTCCTCCTTGGCTAGAATGCCCTCCCCTTGACCACCAAGATTCCAGGCTTGGTCCCCTTGATTAGGGAACAAAAGGTGTGGTTGGGCACAAGAGGGCCGAGGGCCATTAGGGTCAATATACCCTTGTTGTGCCATTTGATAGTACTGGGGATAAAGGGCCATGTAGTTATCGACCCTCCCTTCATGTATCCCGAGGTCAACTCTATTCATAAGGTTTATCAGGTCATTAATGCCCGGGGTATCGGGGATTTGCGGCTTGAATTGCGTATAAGGAGTAGGGTATGGTGGGATGGGTACATAGGAAGGTGGGGGAATAGGCCTTACCGGTATCCCACGAGGTATTTGTGGTTGGCGGGGTGCCTCTTCCCTTTGAGGGGGATTGCCGATGATTTGGATGTCGAGAAGGTAGCTCGACCTAGGCGAATACGGGCTCAACCGTGGGTCGGTACCCGGTATATTCCACCCCGAAAGAATAATGGAGGAGCACCCTTTCATGAACCATTCTACACTCCCGCCTTCAGTGTAGGCACACCACTGGTGGTGGTTGAAGACCGCGTCCTCATCAATCAAAATACTCCCCTCAAGAGGAGCATAAGTCCCACGGGAGTTGAACCGGGGCAAAGGAAGTTAGCCAAGATAGTAATTAGACCTCCCAACACAAAGGTCTTGAGTTGGGTGCTCCCTTGAGAAAAGTCATAGAACCTTGTAAGCATCTCAAGGGGGGTATTGAAGTTGTATCGCCTCGTCCCCCGAACATTTAGATAGGACTCAAGGAATGTTAAATCAATGAGAGTGCACCTATCTTGTTCATACCTCTCATTGATGGTGCCGGCTACAAAACGTTCGGTGATCCAAATCACCGGGTGTTGGATAGCGAAGGTATATCACTGTTTTTGGTGGATGAAATCCCTCCCGGAAATAGCCTTCCAAAGTAGGTCCACATCGAAATTGGCGGGTTTGTAGGTATAGTCTATTGGTACAACAAGACCGAAAATGTGAGCAAATTGATCAAGTGTGAGGCTATGGTCTAGGTTTCACAACCAGAACTCCATGCTCACGTTGGTTCGAGTGTTCGTGACAATACGGAGGCTACTAAAAAATTCCAGGGTGAGACTAAGGTATGTCTCCTCATGGGCATCGAATAATTTTCCAATCCCTAAGCCGTCGAAGAACATTTCGGTGTGGTACCTTATCCCAAGGATTTCTAACACCCTAGTATTGATAAACTGAGTGGGTTCATAGTGCTTACCTAGCAACTCGATGAACTTTTTACGGTGGGCATCGGAGGTGAAGAGTACCTCCGGGAAGTACTCAAGTTTCTCTATCCCTTCTCTCATGATGGGGCGGAAGTTCCTTGGCGGCATCCTTTATTTTGGGGATGAAGAGGATGAACCCTTGCGTTTCCTAGCGGCGGATTCAACAAGTTTCTTAGCCTTGCCCTTGAGATTCATCATCATGAATTGGGAAGATTAAGGTTTTGTTGGCTTTATTGTAAGGGGAGTGTTTGGGGATGAAGATGAGTGATTTAGGGTTAGATAAGGTGAGGAAATGAGGGAGAAAGGGGGTGTTTTTACAGAAAAAGGGGGAAGACGAGCGGACACGGGTGGGGCCTAGGCGGATAATTCGAGAGAAACGCCAGAATCCGAGCGGCTTCCTTGCGGGACGAGCGTCTTGCCTCTTGTAGTCCGAGCGTCTTACAGAAAATTTGCTCGGATTTCGTTACAGGAACTTTGCATTTTATGAAGTAGGCGGAAGACGAGCGTCTTCTGTCTTAGACGAGCGTCTGACTTTGGACGAGCAGCTTCTCAAAAATCCGCTCGGATTTCGTTATAGTTCCAAAACTTCTCTTCAGGTGCCTTTCAGGACAAGCATCCAGAATGTAATCCAAGCGTCTTCCCTATGGACGAGCGTTTTTGGCCAAATCCGCTCGGATTTTGATACAGTGCTGAACAGTACCCCGATGAAGGCTTTGGACGAGCATCCAGCCCTCGGGACGAGCGTATTTTCGCTGTTTCTCTTCCTTTTCTTTCTTTTCTTTGCAAAATCATACCCTTACACCAATTTGTTGTTCCTCCTTATCTTTTTCTGAAATTTTGCTCAATAAAAATGTAAGAAAACTCTCTCTCACTACTCTCATGCAAGAAATCAAATAAAAATGCAAAAATGTACAATATTATACAAAGTAGAATTTCAAGAAATATCTTACAAATGGTGGTTTGAGATAGGACTCCACCAAACTAGTTCAAATTGTAGAAATCTTGTCCATAGAGCTCAAGGCTCTTAGTAGAAGATCGAAAGCTTGTGAACAAGCTTCAAATAAGCACAAGTATGGGTTGCTCCATTTAAACGTGAAATTAGGCCAAGGAAGCTTGCCATAAGTTCTTTCTTTCACCTTGTCCTTGGTACTAGAGCTTTCCCAATACTTCAAACCAATAAGCCCATGATTCTCGTCAACAGTAGGTATGAAGTATGGTTCATATTCGTCCGGAGACTTCCACTTACCACCTTCTCTTTCACTTTCGATGATGATGATAGCATTTGAATTTGTCAATCCTTCAAGAGTAGAAGGAGAATTCTCATGGCTTTGATGATCGAGTTCCTTAGAAGTTGTCATTATGGGTGCCGAATTTCCACAAGTAGCTTCACGTGCAAGTTTTTCTTTGAGCTTTTCCACCAAGTAGCTTTTGTATGATGCTTTGAACTTTTGAAGAAGGTCCACCATATCCTCTTCAACAATCATTGGCTCCATGGTGGGTGCCAAGTAGTCTTCATGGAAAATAGGGAAAGGACATTCATCTTCATGATAGGATATCTCAAATGTCTCAAGGATAGGTTCCTCAAGCAAGGTGATATTACATGTCCAATCCTCTCGGTCCAGTAAGGCACGTATTCTTCATAGGCCCTTTTTATGGTCTGATCATCATTGCTATCTTCATATAAATCATAAGTGGGTGCTTCAAGCAATTTTTTCTCCAACATCTCAATGTTCACATTAATGAACACACCCTCATACTCACAAAGGCTAAGAGTATTTGGCTTACTCAACCTCGTGTCTTCTTCATCAAACATCAGACTTTCATACTCACAAGAGCTCAAGGAGATTGGCTCTTCCCATTCTTCATTTTTCATGTCAAAAGTTACTACTTCAAATTCACATTCATGATCAATGTCCAAAGAATGGTGGGGAGTGATTGCTTGGGATTCTTTCATTTGGGCAATTTGAATTTCCAACTCCTCAACTTGGGTAATAATGCCTTGAAGAACAATGTCCCTTCTTTGGCTCTCTTCTAGTATTTGTTTGAAAAAATTTTGTTGATCTCCCATCATTTGGAGAATCATATTTTGAATGGGTTCATTTTCTTGTTGTGGGTGGGTGTGAAAGTGAATGTATTGTGGCAATTGAAATTCATTATGAAGTGGGTATTGGGTGGGTGGTTGTTGTGGATATTGGATGTGGTGATTTTGGTGGGAAAATTTGGGGTAGTAGTTAGGATTTTTATTGTATGAATAGTAAGGTAGGTTTGTGTTGACTTGCTTCTCAAACTCCCCATACCCATAGTCATAATCAAAAGATCTACCACATACTCCGTATATCAAGTCTTGAGCCATCATAGCTAAGACAAGGAAACAACTACAAGCATGGAAACTACACAAAAATGGTAAGAACAATCCTTGAGGAACAAGTTCCTCAAGGTGAAAGCAAAATCAAAATAGACAAACAAGTAAGAACTTAATCACATATCACCATCCCCGGCAACGGTACCATTTTGATAGGACAAGAGTTGGTCGTCACACATCCAATCAAACACATTTATAGTTCTCAACAAACAACTAGTTAGCGGTAAGTCGAGGTCGATCCATCGGACGGTGTGCTTTGGGTTCTAAGTCTATCTATCTCAATTTATGCTAGTGTCACAATTTGTTTGGTTTGTAGTTGTGTTCTAGACTAATGAAAGCAATAAAGTAAACAAATAATAAAGCAAATAAAGGTATAAACAAGTATTAAAGAGGACTAGGATATCATGGAGTCATAGGGGATTCATGGTGTTGATCATACAAACATGTTTGACAAGTTGCAAACAATTAATGTTGTAAAGGAACCAAGTTGGTTTATGTCTTACGGTTCATAGGAAGAGTTGGGTCCCGGAGCCGAATCGATTAGATTGTACAACACCTACAAGTCGACTTACTTTCCTCCTATTCAACTTTATGCATGGTTTAACAAGACTCGAGTTGGTTTATATCTTACAAGTCTTGTTGCGTAGATAAGAGATGGGTAAAAATGCAAGAATTCATAGGCTTAGCATTTCATCAAACATAACATGTGCATAAAGTCGACATCACAGCAAGCAAGCAATTTAATTGTGAAAACATATTAGATTAAGCAAGACTAATCCCATGTTAGTTTCCCTTAATTACCCACTAATCCTAGCTAAGAGACTACTCACTTATTATCATGGTAAACTTGTCATTAATGGTGTCAATCATTACAACAAGTGTAAAAATGATCAGAGAATGAGGAAATAAACAATAAAGAGTAAAGGGTAAAAGAATTATACCAAACTTGAGATGATCCAAATAATAAAGCAAAGAATAAAAGAAGAAACTTGATTGATTGATGAAGGGTTGTCAATCCTCCAATAATAACCCAATAATCTTCAATTACCCAAAAGTAACAAACTTGAACAATAATTAAGGAAAGATTAATGTGTATTTTGTGGAAAGATTCAAGAGTAATCTATTCTAATCTACTCCTAATCTAATCTAAGAAGAACTTGTAATGTGGAAGGCCCCCTTGATTATCATCAAAATGGGGTGTTTATAGTAGTACTTCATTAGGTTAACTAAGGCTAAACTAGTAATTAACATTTGTGAGTTCTAGGTAGGGAATTGCTAGTCTTTCGGAGAGATGAGCATCTCAGCTGAAGACGCCACGATCCGCTCGTCCAGGAGGGGAATCCGCTCGGATTGTTGCAGGGGTGGACGAGCGTCTTTGGATAAATGCGCTCGGATTGTTGCAAGGGAATATGAGCGTCTTCGAGGCTTGGACGCTCGGATTCTGGCTCTTGGATGGGCGTCTTGTCTCCTTGGCCGCTCGGATCCTTCTTCAGAATCTTTCTCTTCACTTACTTCTCATTCTTGAGAGATTAGTCTTTAGTTCTTGCCTCTCCTTCAATACTCGTTCAACCAAGATCGTCAGTGTCCTTCCAAATAAGCTCAAGAGACGGGAATTTCCCCCTAATTGTCTCCTTTCCTATAAATCAAACACAAAGCATTAGGAAAGCAAAATAGGAAGCATTTGACGGGTAAAATGGCTATGAGATGCTATGATAATATGTAAAATAGGCTCAATTAGAGGACTAAATGTGCGCAAATAATGTTCACATCAGTCTCATCACTACAATTGTAATACTCCGTATTTAAAAGTCTTGAGGTACTCTATCGAGTAGGCCTTACTCTGTCGAGTAAGGGTAAGTGGCGTTTTAGAAAAGTTTCTGACCTGTTGGGTACTCGATCGAGTAACTAGGGTACTCGATCGAGTAAGGGGGTACTCGATCGAGTACCTCAGGTACTCGATCGAGTGTCCGGTTTTACGGGGAGTTTTCTCGGGTTTTGTTAATTATGCGATTAAGGTATATAAGCTTTGTCGTCATTATTCTAAATCACTTTTGCAAAACCTAAATTACTGTTTAAGAGAGAAAGCAAGCAAGTTCTTCATCCTAATCGCATTATTAGAAATCCCCGGAGTTTGGAAGGTCAGTTCTTAGCGTTGGTTATACCGTTGAGTTCCTTGCGTCAAGGGTAAGATCTGTGTACCCTTTTTGTTGTATTTCCTTTATTTTGGTTAAACCCTAATTAAGGGATTTGGGGGTTTTTGTATGGTGTATGATTCGGTAGCATTTATATGTCGTATGATAGGAGGAGGTTTCATAGAGGAAGCTTTTTGATTCAAAGAAGAGAGACCGTCGATTGTGTGCTTACGGGTAGGATTTCCTACTCAGTATTAGTCCCATAATGGGATATTGGTTGATGTGTTGTGTTTGGTTGTTTGATATAGTAATTGTATTGTGATTGTGGTTCTGATCGTTGTCTATGGTTCGCGAGGCGTGGCCTCGGCTGAGTGGGGTCACTTGCGGGAGTGGCTTCACGCCCTAGTTTCGCCTTCTGTGGAACCCGCCACAGAAGGGATGTGCACATTAATGGACAGGGTTATCGCTCACTAGGTGGAGCGGGGATTTGGTGGGTACGGCTGCGGTCCCCCACTGGCAGGGCTGGTCCAGTGGAAAGTCAGTGATTGAGATGATTGGATTTGGTGTGATTGTGTGTGTGTGACAGTTAAGCTGTCTGTTTATCTTATTGTTAATATATATTGAATTGTGTGATTAGTACTGACCCCGGTGTTATTTTGTAAACCTGCGGTGATCCATTCGGGGATGGTGAGCAGATATTGAGCAGGTATTGAGATGAGTACTGGGATAGCTGGGATTGCCATGACATGATGATAGGAGTCTTCCGCTGTAGCTTATTAGTTATTTACATTTCAGTTAGAGCAGTCAGTTTGAGGACATGTATTACACTTTTGGTTTTGTTTTGAGAATTGTAACTCTTCGCTAAGTATTTATATTTAAACGTTGTTTCTTCATTTTTTATTTGATTATCATTGCCTCGGGTAACCGAGATGGTAATGTCTTCATACCTGAGTGGTCCTGGTAGGGCACTTGGAGTATGGGGGTGTTATAAATGGTATCAGAGCAACGATCCTGAAACCTGTAACCAATGAACCTAATGAACATAGGGAGTCAATTAAAATGAACCCGGGGTAAAAGTTGTAGGAGCTAATGCAAAGGCTTGGGAGACGTCCTGAAGTCGCGAACTTGCCCTACAATTTTGAACCGGTCACATGGGGGGGTGTATGTCAAGGTCATATGTGTAGTTTGGTTCGCTTGTGTAAGAATGTGATGAAGTGTGTGTAATTGTTGGATGTTTGAAGTAGAAGTTGAGAATGTGAAAGAAAGGTTAATGATATATGTAGACTCGTTGTTGAAGTGATAACATGTTGGATGTTTATAAGGTGGCATTTAATAGCATGATAGAATGATCTCGTAGATCGTACGAAAGGATGCGTAGCATTATATGCTTAGTTATGATATAATATGTGGTTTTATAAAGTTTTTAGCATGTTAGCATATGATATAGCATGCGGGTAGCGTTTCGGAGTTAGCATGACTCGATCGAGTGGGACTGACTCGATCGGGTGGGTTTTTGACGATTTTGAGTCCAGAATCGTGTTTTTGGGTACTCGATCGAGTAACTAGGGGTACTCGATCGAGTAGGGGGTCACTCGATCGAGTAGCCTAGCTACTCGGTCGAGTATGTTAGGGATCAGAAGGTCTGTTTGGGGTTTGATGTTTGGGTACTCGATCGATGCAGCAGGAGCCACTGACCAGGGTACCTCACCTCAACAGACAGTCCAAAGCAACACCACACCCATCTCAGAAACCAGTCAAGCTGGGCTAAGTTTAGTGGCCAATAAGTATGAGTACAAGCCCAACCACCAGCTGCCACCATGGCCAGCTGGTTGGTCACTGAATTAGGCTCAGAAAAGTCCTAGGGGTCCAAGGGAAAATCACAATGCAAGTCCTAGAAATCCAAGTCAGAATCGCAAGACAAATGACAAACAACAAAAGCAACCTTTCCATTTCTGGCTAAACCATGAGGAAAAAGCACTCAAAGAACTTTTGGCTTGTCTTCCCATATACCAGATACAACCTAGAGCCAATTTTGATACCAAGGACTCAATCATTTCGTCCTCAAGTGCCTACATTCAAAGAAAAGCCAAAGCAATGCAAAGCAAAGGACCACAACCTGTCACTGTCACCTGCATTTCTCTTTTGTTTTCATTCCAGTTTACAATTAAGAGCTTTTAAACAGTTGTAATATTGTACTTGGACTCTTACCAGCATGTGAGGAGGGATCTTGACCCTTGGATGTAGTTTCCTTTCAAGTTTGTAACCTAAAAAGGCCTATATAAGGACCTCAACTCAGACTGTTGTAACACAGCTGATTTATGAATGAAACCTGAGATTTCTCTCAAATTTAAACCTCTTAATCTTGTGCTTAGTCTGTAGATTAGAGTCAGGCTTGATAATAACCTGTGCTTAGACTGTGGTTATTGATTAAGTACCTGTTAGTAGAGTCTAAAATTTCCTGTGCTGAGACTGTGGTTAGTTTAGCTTTGCTGTTGCTTCAGTTGAGATTTCCTGTGTTAATCTGTGGAATTTCTTAACTCAAGTTCCCTAAATTATTAGCTTAATTCCCTGTGAGTATTTTGTGGGTTTTTTCAGTTGATAATTATATCCAAAGCTCCCTCCTTTCAGTCACTATCCCAGAACTGTCTCAATTGCAGTTCTTTGTGTCTATCAGTCAGTTCAGTTGAGTCTTAAAATTACTTGGGGTCCTCTAAAAATCCTGGAGTTTTGCCCAGAGTTAGTTCTCATATCAAACTAAATTATTGTCAAGTTTCATGATTTTAGGAGGTCATGTCATATTTTTATTAATTAGCACAAGTTTATAGCATTCCTGAGAAACTGTCTTTGGTTTGCTGGTTTGTTTGTTGTATTTGTCTAAACCCCTGGACATTACACTGCAAATTGGTATATCAGAGCAAGGTTTTAACACGATTCCATCTTGTGTTAGTCTTGGGAAGGAAAGTGAGTTCATTTTTACCCTAACTACAACAAAACTACAAAAAATAACCCATGAGTGAAGAGAGATTTACTGGTATTGAGACCAGGGTGGATCAGATAGCAGAAAGAATCAATGAACTGGTAAATATTGTCAACACTCTTGCAGAAGGAGTTCCTAACAGGCCACCCTACAGAGGCAGAGGCAGGGGTAGAGGCTTTGTTGGAGCGGGGAAGAGGACAACCATACCACCAGGAACATGGAGAAGACATGTCGATCATCGATGAATCTATGGCAGAGGGCATCTACATGGAAAGAGACAAAGATATAAAGGTAGAAATTCCTGATTTCCATGGTAGTTTAAACCCTGAAGATTTGTTAGACTGGATTAGAACTGTTGAGAGAGTCTTTGAATTTAAGGGATATACTGACAGGAAAGCTTTCAAAGTTTCTATCCTTAAATTCAAAGGTTATGCCTCACTTTGGTATGAAACCCTGAAAAGCCAGAGAATGAGAGAAGGCAAGGAACCCATTAAATCTTGGCTAAAACTTAAGAAGAAATTGAAGGATAAGTTTATAGCTAAAGATTACACACAGGATATGTTTATTAAGTTAACCCAGCTGAAACAAGACCAACAATCTGTTGAATCTTATCTTAGGAGCTTTGAACAACTTACCCTACAATGTGAGATCACTGAAAAGCCTGAACAGAAAATTGCTAGGTTTGTTGAGGGCTTAGATCCTAAGATTGCTATAAGAGTTAGAATGCAACAAGTCTGGTCCTTTGATGAGGCAGTCAACCTGGCATTGAGAATTGAAAAGATGGGAAAAGCCAAGGTCACTGCTTCCAAACCCCTTACCAGATCCACTTTCAAACCTTTTTCTGGGGTTAGGATTGGAGAAACTCCAAAACTTGCAACCCAACCAACACCAGACAAGGGGAAGAGTCATGTGAATCCTATAACCAACACACCTGTGACTGATGGGAAAATTAAATGCTTCCAGTGCCAAGGGTATGGCCATTTTAGGAAGGACTGTCCTTCTAAGAGAACCTTGACAGCAATGGAAGTAGAACAGTGAGAGAGGGAAGGGTTGGTTCAGTATGAGGAGGATGAGACCCTGATAATGGAGGAGGTGGAGACTGAAGGAGAACCAGAACAAGATGCAGTTGTGGCCCCCCCTGATACAGGTCAAAACTTAGTCTTGTGGAGGGTCATGCATTCCCAACACTCACCTCTGGAAGCTGATCAAAGATCCCTGATATTCAGAACCATGACACGATCCAGGGGACGGTTTGTAACCTAATCATAGATGGGGGAAGTTGTACAAATGTGGCATCAAATGCCATGGTTAGTAAACTCAACCTGACAACTCAAGAGCACCCAAACCCTTACAAGTTGAGATGGTTGAACAAGGGAGCAGAAGTAAGGGTGGACAAACAATGCTTGGTTCCATTCTCTATTGGGAAGGTGTATAAAGATGAAGTCCTGTGTGATATTGTTCCAATGGATGCCTGCCACCTACTCCTGGGGAGGCCATGGGAGTATGACAGGAATACCACTCACCATGGGAAGGATAACATCTATAGTTTCAAGCATGAAGGCAAGAAGGTCACCCTGACCCCATTACCACCCAACCAGAGAAACTATGGAGGTCCAAGTATGCCAGAGGAGGGCAATGGTGTGCTATTTCTTTCTGAAGCAGCCATGATCAAAGAAATGAAGCAAGAACAACCTGTCTGGGTGTTACTATCCAAAGAAGTAAGCAAGGAAGGGAGTCCTGAGATGCCTGCTGAAGTTAGGCCATTAATTCAGAGGTATAAGGAAGTATTTCCAAAAGAGTTGCCTAGTGGGTTGCCACCATTGAGAGGCATTGAGCACCACATAGACCTTGTTCCAGGCTCAGTGCTTCCCAACAGGCCAGCTTATAGAAGTGATCCAGCTGCTACCAAAGAATTGCAAAGCCAAGTTGAGGAACTTATGAGCAAAGGATTTGTCAGGGAATCACTCAGTCCTTGTGCAGTCCCTGCTCTACTTGTTCCAAAGAAAGATGGGACATGGAGGATGTGTACTGACAGCAGGGCCATTAACAACATCATTGTCAAGTACAGGTTCGCAATACCAAGGTTGGATGACATGCTAGATGAGCTCAGTGGTGCCATGATATTTTCTAAGATTGATCTCAGGCAAGGGTACCATCAAGTCAGGATAAGGGAAGGAGATGAGTGGAAGACTGCCTTCAAAACTAAACATGGACTATATAAGTGGCTTGTGATGCCATTTGGTCTTTCTAATGCACCAAGCACCTTTATGAGACTGATGACTGAGGTGCTAAGGCCATGTTTAGGCAAATTTGCAGTGGTCTACTTTGATGATATCTTGGTTTATAGCAGCAGTGAAAGAGAACACCTGAAACATCTTGAAGCTGTGTTCAGGATCCTCAGGGAACAAAAGCTATTTGGCAAACTGGAAAAATGCACTTTTATGGTTGAGGAAGTGGCATTCCTAGGGTACATTGTCTCTGGGAGGGGAATTACAGTTGATCAGGACAAAGTTGCAGCCATTCAATCATGGCCTACTCCTAAAACAATCACTGAGGTGAGGGGGTTCCATGGATTGGCCTCCTTTTATAGGAGATTTATCAAGAACTTCAGTTCAGTTGTTGCTCCAATTACTGAGTGTATGAAGAAAGGAGAGTTCCACTGGACTGAGAGTGCTCAGCAATCCTTTGAAAGGATTAAGAAATTGATGTGTGAGACTCCTATTCTGAAATTGCCAGACTTTGATCAACTCTTTGAAGTAGAGTGTGATGCCAGTGGGGTAGGCATTGGTGCAGTCCTGATCCAAGCTCAGAAACCTGTAGCTTACTTCAGTGAGAAATTGAATGGAGCTAAATTAAAGTATTCTACCTATGACAAGGAATTTTATGCAATTATCGGGCGTCATGCATTGGAGTCACTATTTGAAGCCAAAGCCATTTGTGTTACACTCTGATCATGAAGCTTTGAAGTATATAAATGGTCAACACAAATTGAGTCACAGGCATGCTAAGTGGGTGGAGTACTTGCAGTCATTCACTTTTTCCAGCAAGTATAAGGAAGGAAAACAAAATATAGTGGCAGATGCACTATCAAGGAGGCACTCCTTACTGTCAACTATGGGGACCAGGGTCCTTGGTTTTGAGTTCATGAAAGAGATGTACAAGGAAGACCCTGACTTCTCTGAGGAATGGATCACACAGTTTGAAGGGCATAGGGTTCCAGGGAACAAATACTTGCTGCAAGATGGGTTTCTATTCCAAGGGAACAAGCTCTGTGTTCCAAGGGGTTCCTACAGAGACCTCCTAATCAGGGAAGTCCATTCAGGAGGCTTAGGAGGGCATTTTGGTGTTCAAAAGACACTGGACATACTACAAGAACAGTTCTATTGGCCAAAAATGATGGGGGATGTCCAAAATGTTCTCAGGAGATGTTCAGTATGTCAAATGGCTAAGAGTTCCTTCCAAACTGGTCCATATATCCCACTACCAGTACCAAGTAAGCCATGGGAGGATGTGAGCATGGATTTTATTGTTGCATTGCCAAGGACACAGAAAGGAAAGGATTCAATCATGGTTGTTGTTGACAGGTTCAGTAAGATGGCCCATTTTATAGCTTGCAAGAAAACAGAAGATGCTGCCAGTGTTGCTGAGCTATACCTAAAGGAAATTGTGAGGCTTCATGGAGTTCCAAAGACAATTGTTTCAGATAGAGATACAAAGTTCATGAGTTACTTTTGGAAAACTCTATGGAAGCTGCTCAAAACCAAACTGTTGTTCAGTACATCTCACCATCCCCAAACAGATGGCCAAACTGAGGTCACCAACAAAACCTTGGGTAGGATTCTGAGATGTCTTGTAAACAAGAGTCTAAAAGATTGGGACATCAAATTAGCAGCAGCAGAATTTGCCTTCAACAGATCACCATCACCTGCTACTGGTCATAGTCCTTTTGAGGTTGTCTATGGGATTAACCCCCTAATGCCTGTAGACTTATCCTCTGTGCCAAGAAATGAGGTGAATCATGATGCTAAAGCCAGGGCAGAGCAACTCCTGAAACTCCATGAAACTGTGAAAAGGGAGATTGAGAAGACCAATGAGAAATACATGAAACAGTCTAAGGTGCATCAGAAAAGAAAGGAGTTTGTCCCAGGGGATTTAGTCTGGGTTCATTTAAGAAAAGAGAGGTTTCCATCAAGAAGAAAGAACAAATTGATGCCAAGAGCTGATGGCCCCTTTGAAATTGTTGAGAGGATTGGTCTAAATGCCTACAAAGTGGATCTACCAGGAGAGTATGAGGTGCATGGCACTTTTAATGTGGGTGACCTAAGTCTATATTATGATGATGCTGAGGGGGAGGAGCCACCAGGCTTGAGGACAAGCCCTGTTCAACCAGGGGAGGTTGCAGCAGGAGCCACTGACCAGGGTACCTCACCTCAACAGACAGTCCAAAGCAACACCACACCCATCTCAAAAACCAATCAAGCTGGGCTAAGTTTAGTGGCCAATAAGTATGAGTACAAGCCCAACCACCAGCTGCCACCATGGCCAGCTGGTTGGTCACTGAATTAGGCTCAGAAAAGTCCTAGGGGTCCAAGGGAAAATCACAATGCAAGTCCTAGAAATCCAAGTGGGCAGAATCTGCAAAGAAATGACAAACAACAAAAGCAACCTTTCCATTTCTGGCTAAACCATGAGGAAAAAGCACTCAAAGAACTTTTGGCTTGTCTTCCCATATACCAGATACAACCTAGAGCCAATTTTGATACCAAGGACTCAATCATTTCGTCCTCAAGTGCCTACATTCAACAGAAAAAAAGCAATGCAAAGAAAGGACCACAACTGTCCTTTGTCACCTGCATTTCTCTTTTGTTTTCATTCCATTTACAATTAAGAGCTTTTAAACCGTTGTAATATTGTACTTGGACTCTTACCAGCATGTGAGGAGGGATCCTGACCCTTGGATGTAGTTTCCTTTCAAGTTTGTAACCTAAAAAGGCCTATATAAGGACCTCAACTCGATCGTTGTAACACAGCTGATTTATGAATGAAACTGAGATTTCTCTCAAATTAAAACCTCTTAATCTTGTGCTTAGTCTGTAGATTAGAGTCAGGCTTGATAATAACCTGTGCTTAGACTGTGGTTATTGATTAAGTACCTGTTAGTAGAGTCTAAACTTTCCTGTGCTGAGACTGTGGTTAGTTTAGCTTTGTTGTTGCTTCAGTTGAGATTTCCTGTGTTAATCTGTGGAATTTCTTAACTCAAGTTCCCTAAATTATTAGCTTAATTCCCTGTGAGTATTCTGTGGGTTTTTTCAGTTGATAGTTATATCCAAAGCTCCCTCCTTTCAGTCACTATCCTTAACCTGTCTCAATTGCGCGTTCTTTGTGTCTATCATCGATTCGAGTTGAGTCTTAAAATTACTTGGGGTCCTCTAAAAATCCTGGAGTTTTGCCCAGAGTTAGTTCTCATATCAAACTAAATTATTGTTAAGTTTCATGATTTTAGGAGGTCATGTCATATTTTTATTAATTAGCACAAGTTTATAGCATTCCTGAGAAACTGTCTTTGGTTTGCTGGTTTGTTTGTTGTATTTGTCTAAACCCCTGGACATTACACTGCAATCGAGTATGTTGGGCACTCGATCGAGTAGCCCGTTACTCGATCGAGTGTGTTTGGGAACTCGATCGAGTAGGTTCTGGGCAGCATGTTTTCGTGTTTTGAGGTTTAGTACGTGTGTTTATGTCTACCCTTTCTTATATATAGCTTCAAGATGCCGCCCAAGAAGACTGCTTTGTATGCGAGAGCTGAACTTATGAACATAGATGACATCGTTAAGATGTTGGAGCATCAGGATGCTCTCACTGAGGCTTTAAAGACTGTGGGGAAAGATAAGGATAAGGATAAGGAGAAGGAGGTTGATCATTCTAAAATCAGCCTCTATATAGCGAGGTTTAACCCGAAGGAGTATAAGGGAGTTGGGGAGCCTAACCTTCTCGATAGTTGGCTTAGAGAGATGGAGAACATACTAGATTTGGTTCTTGTCCGATGAGATGAGAGTGGAACAGCTGCGTTCTATCTAAGGGAGGCGGTGGCAAGTGGTGGGATACGGTGAAAGTGAGTGCTAATGAGATATATACAAACCAAGGCTTACCTGCTATACCTTGGGAGGAGTTTCGTAGAAATTTGTGAGAAAGGAGTTTGTATCGGAGCATGTGAGGAGTAAGTTAAGAGAAGAGTTTGTGAGTTTTAAGATGACCGCCGAGATGTACGTGGCCGAGTACTACAGGCAGATTCAATGATAAGTCTAGGTATCTTTGAGGATATGGGTTTGAGTGAGGAGAATTTAGCATTGAGGTTTGAGAGAGGGTTGACCCCTAAGATTATGGATAAGTTACCCGTGGGAGTCCTTGCGATGTTAAGGAAGCCTATGAGAGGGCCGGGAGAGCCGAGAGGTTGGTGGAGATGGCTCGGGAGAGGTCGGGTGGTGAGAAGAGGAAGTCGAGAGCGAGGGTGGTGGCCAATCTAATCACAAGAAAGGCAACCACAATCGGTCTAAGGGGTTTTCTTCCGGGTCGGGTTGATCTTTGGGGCTTCCTTTGGGCGTGGCCGTGGAAGTGTTAGTGGTAGTTGAGGTGTGACCTGCTATAGCTGTGGTGGTGTGGGCCACAAGAGACATGAGTGCACAAGTGCACCAGGATCTTTCCAGATACCTGCGCAGAGCTATGCGAGCAACAGACCGGCTGGATCATGGCCAAACCGGGGAAGTCAGAGTTACCAGAGTGGAGGCAACCGCAACGGCGGTAATTCTTATCAGAAACCACCGACGAACAACAACAACAATCAAGGGTCGGGTGCTAAGCCGACCACCTCAGCCAGTACTGTCCAGGGAGGTGGACAGAAGATCAGTGGAAAGTTATTCATGATGGAGAAGAAAGCAGCTGAGGAGGATGCTCACATTATCACCGGTACTTTTCTTGTTAATGGTGTTCATACTTTTGTTTTGTTTGATTCGGGGGCTTCTCAGTCGTTTGTATCTTCGAGTCATGTTAAGCGGTTGGGTTTGAGGGTATATGAGTCTGTTAGTGAGCAAGTTTTTATACCTTCGGGTGAGTCTGTATCATGTGGGAGGTTGTTTAGAGATGTATCTATGATAGTTGGGCAAGTTGATCTACCTGTAGACTTGCTAGAGTTTCCTTTTGACGGTTTTGAGGTGATAGTCGGGATGGATTGGTTAGGAAAGTATAAAGCTAAGATAGACTATCATCAAAAGATAGTGTCTTTAAGAGGTCCTAAGGGCGTTAGTGTGTCTTATCGTGGGTTTCTAGTCAAACCCAAAGTTAAGTTGATTGCAGCTGTCACCTTGAAGTCTTATCTGAGGAAGGGATGTCCTTTGATCTTGTGCCATGTGAGAGATGACCGGATAGAGAGTCCGGCAGTGGATGAGATACCAGTGGTGGGAGAGTTTGCCGATGTTTTTCCAGAGGAGATTCCGGGGTTGCCGCCGGGGAGAGAGATAGATTTCACAGTAGAGTTGAAACCAGGGACGGGGCCAATCTCTAAGGCACTGTACCGCATGGGTCCTAAGGATATGGAGGAGCTTAGAAAGCAGTTGGATGATTTGATAGAGAAGTGATACATTAGACCTAGTGTATCGCCGTAGGGAGCACCAGTTCTTTTCGTGAAGAAGAAAGATGGGAGTTTGAGGTTGTGCATAGATTACAGGGAGCTGAACCGAGTGACGGTGAAGAACAAGTATCCTTTGCCAAGGATAGATGACTTGTTTGATCAGTTGAGTGGTGCATCAGTCTTTTCTAAGATTGATTTGAGGTCGGGGTACCATCAGGTGAAGATTAGAGAGGTGGACATACCAAAGACGGCTTTCACGTCAAGGTATGGTCATTATGAGTATGTGGTGATGCCGTTTGGGTTGTCTAATGCATCGGCAGTGTTTATGGATTTGATGAATAAGATCTTTAGATCGTTTTTAGATAAGTTTGTAGTGGTGTTTATCGACGATATCTTAGTCTATTCTAAGACTAAGGAGGAACATGAGGAGCATCTGAGGATTGTGTTGCAAACTTTGAGGGACCATGAGTTGTATGCTAAGCTATCCAAGTGTGAGTTCTGGTTAGAGAAAGTTGCTTTTCTGGGACATGTGATCTCTAAAGATGGGGTAGCTGTGGATCCGGCGAAGATTGAGGCAGTGACAAAGTGGGAAGCACCGAAGAATGTTGCTGAGGTCAGGAGTTTCTTGGGTTTAGCGGGATACTACAGACGGTTCGTGAATGATTTTTCCAAGATAGCTAGACCTATGACAGCGTTGATGAGGAAAGAGAACAGGTTCCGTTGGGATGAGAGTGTTGAGACGGCGTTCCAAACATTAAAGGAGCGTTTGACCACAGCTCCTGTCTTAGCATTGCCTGAAGGGATCGAGAACTTTGAGGTTTATACAGATGCCTCAAAGAATGGGTTGGGATGTGTGTTGATGCAGAATGGTAAAGTGATTGCCTATGCTTCTAGGCAATTGAAGCCTTATGAGGAGAACTACCCTACTCATGATCTGGAGTTGGGTGCGGTGGTGTTTGCTCTCAAGATTTGGAGACATTACCTTTATGGAGCAATCTTTAAGGTATTTTCTGATCACAAGAGTTTCAAGTACATTTTCACTCAAAAGGAGTTGAACATGAGATAGAGGCGGTGGATGGAGTTGATTGGCGATTATGACATGGAAATGAGGTAGCAAGGTTTGGAATTCATATGATGCAGAAAGGAGACGCCATGGGTGATATGACAGTACATCTTGAGTTTTATGATGACATTCGAGGTAAACAGGCGTTGGATCCCAAGATGGTGGAGTGGAGAGCTGGGGTAGAAAAAGGGACAGTGTCCCGATTTTCTATTCATACAGATGGTAGTTTGAGGTTCGATGGTAGGTGGTGTGTCCCTAATGATGAGGAGTTGAAAAAGACTATCATGACAGAGGCGCATTGTACATCATACTCAATACATCCGGGTGGTGACAAACTGTACAAGGATTTGAAGAAAACGTTTTGGTGGCCTGGGATGAAGAAAGAGACAGCTGAGTTTGTGTCTCGTTGTTTGACTTGCCAGAGAGTTAAAGGGGAACAGCGACAACCACAAGGGAAGATTCAGTCTTTAGAGGTACCTGAGTGGAAGTGGGAATCCATTTCCATGGATTTCATTGTGGGTTTACCAAAGAGTCAACAAGGTAACAACATGATTTGGGTAATAGTGGATCGACTGACCAAGTCAGCTCACTTTGTTCCAATGAAAGATACATGGACTAAGGCACAATTGACCATGGCCTATCGAAAGAACATGCTTAAGTTACATGGAGTCCCTAAGGACATAGTGTCTTACAGAGATGCGAGGTTTATATCGAGGTTTTGGAAGGAGTTGCAGGAATCGTTGGGAACAACTTTGAAGATGAGTACAACATTTCATCCTGCGACAGACAGACGGACAGACGAGAGAACAATCAAGACTCTTGAGGATATGTTGCGAGCTTGTGTGATGGACTTTGGTGGTAGCTGGGAACAGAGGTTGGACTTGATAGAATTTTCTTATAATAACAGCTATCACACTAGTATTGGTATGGCACCGTTTGAGGCTTTATATGGGAGGAGATATAGGAGTCCAATCTGTTGGGGACGATAGTCTTTGAGGCAAAGTGGTTTTAGGACCAGAGATGGTGCATGAGATGGTGGAACAGATTAAGATGATCAGGGAACGGATGAGGGCAGCTCAGGATAGGCAAAAGAGTTATGCAGATCTACATCGCAGAGACATAGAGTTTCAAGTGGGGGACAAAGTTCTTTTGAAAGTGTCTCCTATGCGTGGGGTTATGAGATTTGGGAAGAAAGGCAAGTTAAGTCAGAAGTTTATCGGGCCTTATGAGATCTTAGAGCGATTTGGGGAAGTTGCATATCGTCTGGCTTTACCAGCTGCATTAGAGAGAGTGCATAATGTGTTTAATGTATCGCAGCTGCGGAAGTATGTGAGTGATCCGTCACATGTGTTAGAGGCCGAGAATTTAGAGCTAGATGAATCCTTATCACATCTTGAGGTGCCTAAGCAGATTCTAGACCGAAAGGTTAGAAAGACTAGGAGTGGTGAGACAGTTCTGCTCAAGATCCTTTGGTCTAACCACGAGACCGAGGAAGCTACATGGGAGCCAGAGGAGGCTATGAAAGAGCGTTACCCTTTCCTTTTTCATCAGGTATGTATGGTTACGGGGACGTAACCTTGTTTCTTTTAGGGGGGTAGGAGATGATCGCGAACGGTTTTTAAGAGTTTCATACCCTTTTTGTATGTTGTGTCGGTATGTGTGTCGGGATGAGTTGGGTTAGTAACACGTTTTATGTTGAATTTTGTTTTGGTTGTTGAGTCGGGAATGTTATGGGAGTACCTTTGTTTAGTAGTGGTTTGAACTTCGGGGACAAAGTTCCTTTTAAGGAGGGAAGACTGTAATACTCCGTATTTATAAGTCTTGAGGTACTCTATCGAGTAGGCCTTACTCTGTCGAGTAAGGGTAAGTGGCGTTTTAGAAAAGTTTCTGACCTGTTGGGTACTCGATCGAGTAACTAGGGTACTCGATTGAGTAAGGGGGTACTCGATCGAGTACCTCAGGTACTCGATCGAGTGTTCGGTTTTACGGGGAGTTTTCTCGGGTTTTGTTAATTATGCGATTAAAGTATATAAGCTTTGTCGTCATTATTCTAAATCACTTTTGCAAAACCTAAATTACTGTTTAAGAGAGAAAGCAAGCAAGTTCTTCATCCTAATCGCATTATTAGCAATCCCCGGAGTTTGGAAGGTCAGTTCTTAGCGTTGGTTATACCGTTGAGTTCCTTGCGTCAAGGGTAAGATCTGTGTACCCTTTTTGTTGTATTTCCTTTATTTTGGTTAAACCCTAATTAAGGGATTTGGGGGTTTTTGTATGGTGTATGATTCGGTAGCATTTATATGTCGTATGATAGGAGGAGGTTTCATAGAGGAAGCTTTTAGATTCAAAGAAGAGAGACCGTCGATTGTGTGCTTACCAGGTAGGATTTCCTACTCAGTATTAGTCCCATAAAGGGATATTGGTTGATGTGTTGTGTTTGGTTGTTTGATATAGTAATTGTATTGTGAATGTGGTTGTGATCGTTGTCTATGGTTCGCGAGGCGTGGCCTCGGCTGAGTGGGGTCACTTGCGGGAGTGGCTCCACGCCCTAGTTTCGCCTTCTGTGGAACCCGCCACAGAAGGGATGTGCACATTAATGGACAGGGTTATCGCTCACTAGGTGGAGCGGGAATTTGGTGGGTACGGCTGCGGTCCCCCATCGGCGGCGGTGGGTCCAAAGTGGACGATCGGTGATTGAGATGATTGGATTTGGTGTGATTGTGTGTGTGTGTGAGTTAAGTATGTCTGTTTATCTTATTGTTAATATATATTGAATTGTGTGATTAGTATCGACCCGGTGTTGTTTTGTAAACTGCGGTGATCCATTCGGGGATGGTGAGCAGATATTGAGCAGGTATTGAGATGAGTACTGGGATAGCTGGGATTGCCACGACATGATGATAGGAGTCTTCCGCTGTAGCTTATTAGTTATTTACATTTCAGTTAGAACAGTCAGTTTGAGGACATGTATTACACTTTTGGTTTGGTTTTGAGAATTGTAACTCTTCGCTAAGTATTTATATTTAAACGTTGTTTCTTCATTGTTTATTTGATTATCATTGCCTCGGGTAACCGAGATGGTAATGTCTTCATACCTGAGTGGTCCTGGTAAGGCACTTGGAGTATGGGGGTGTTACAACAATATTCATATTGTATAAGTGTAAGTGGCCAGAAGTCCACGTCTATGAGTATATGAACCGCTGTTGAATTTAAAGTGGTCTTTATGAAAGGAAAATTTATTTGCGAATTGATTCTTGTTCACCTGAAGTTGAACAGTATAATGACACATGAAATTTGATCCATTCCTTGAAGTTAATGTGACATCTCATAAAGACTCTGTCTGTAGTAGAGATCGAGAATATGACGTTATGATAATCCTAACATTGCGGCCTTAATTGAGCCTAATAATGTGGCATTTGATGAGCCAAGTAAAGAAGCCTTAATAGAGCTTAATGATGTGACCTTATTGAGCCAAATTTGTTCATTGAAAGAAATGAAAATATCTCATGAAAGTGAATATCTCATGAAAAGTCATGTGAGGATATGAGACTCGTATATGCAAGAGTTTAATATGAGAAAAGAAAAAATAATATACGAGCTGGAATTTTGATATTCAAACTAAGACCAAAGTTCATAGTGTTTACATATACAAAAATTATGATCTGAAATTCATAATGTTTATAAATATTAAAACTGTGGCCTAAAGTTCACAGTGTTTGCAATTCACATTTATCATATGGTGATTATTAAAACTAGAATAAACTCGGGGTTTATTCAATTGGCTGTCAACGCTATATAAAACTATGGCATATGAGATTTAAAAATTATGATTTTGTTGGAGAAAATTATGCCAAAAGTATTGGTAAAATACGAGGACGTGATGTGTTTATTTTAAAACACTAATATTCCGAATGAAATAGGACATTTACTTTAGTCCTGGAAAAAAGTGGTCATGTGACCAATATATGATATCTGGAGAATGGTTAAACAGTACAACTAATTTGAGAGTTGTTGAATATTTTATCAACCTTCAAAGGAATAATTGATTTGTAATTTGAATTGTGGTCAATTTACATGTATCATCATGCTATACAACATATTAAAAGGATGTGATAAGTATGAGTATGTCATCATTTTATTTGTTGACGATTATAATTATTGGTCATTTGAAAATATTCAAAGAGGAAAATTTTCCATTGGAATATAGATGAATCTTGCCTACATATATGAGACACCTATTGTGTAATATGTCACATCATTTATCCGGTTGAATAAAGTACTGCTAACTACACGTTTAGCATGAAAAATAAGTCAACTAAAACGTGGTATATGATAAGTAATTGAGACACATTTTATTCGTATGAAAGATTGCCATGGATTGTGAGCAAACTAATAAAGTTGACATGAAATGGTTAAGATGTGACAACTAAGGCCATCCGGGTTTTTATTATACCCGTTTTGATAAACTTGAAGTTTGTCTTACAGAAAATATAAATGCTGACACTCTCTCGTGTAAATTTTATTAAAGGCAAGATACTACACTGATGAGATTGGTTATTATATGAGATTTGTTGATCTCCAAATTAGGCAATGTGATTCAGCACGTTTAAAATCCAAGTGCATTATATGTTACTCCCCAAAATATTTTGTTATTATACAAAAATGCCCATATAAATTCTCATACGTGATATGAGAAATTAAGGTCTAAGGTGGTTATAGTTTTTACCACCTTAGGGGGAGAATGATAAGGAAAAGCTGGTAAAAACAAACAAGTATGTTATCCCCAACTGAACTTGAAGTTCAGCGGTTTGTTTTCAATGTGAAATACATCAAGTAGAGGCTCATGGAATTAGAAATGATGGTATTCATTTGGTTATGAAGATGTATTATGATACCACTTTGATCACCTTATCAAAATGTGATATGTTTATACATTGAAACATCTATGATTTAATTATAGACAGTTTAGCCCTATATGTGGTATAGCGAGATATACATTAATCATAGAAAATATATGTAATAAAAATTGAGAAACTTGCCAAATTGAATAATAACCACACATGAAAGGTAGTGTGAAATTCATATCGATTCACATATTTCAAATAATAAGAAAATGGCAAGCACGGGCAGTTGGTACTCCTATAGAGTAAAGAAATTTGGATATCCCGGAAGTGACATATATATCTGAATGATAATAGATGGCCTATATAGAAAAGGAATGGTACCATATATATTCAGATATCACTGATTCAGTATTGACATTATCACGAGATGTTGAAATTATATCGATATGGTTAAGAAACCGATATGCATTTGCGCACGAAATTTAATGGACTATAATGGGGAACTTATAAATAAGTCCAATTTTATTGTCGACACATAATCAATGATTATGAATAAGCTCATGGACCTGAAGTCCATTCATTGACCCGAAGTCAATTTAAATTATGAATATTGGAAGATGAAACTGTATAGTTTGCATTATCAAGTCATCATCATGTGCATATAGATAGTAAGTTCATCATTGCATTTATTTTTATACATTATTATTATTGCATTGTTTTAGAATATGTTATTTAGAAATTTGTTTCATATCAAATGCATACACGTGTTAATAAATGTTTAAAAAGGAGAAATGTTATCTTATGAGATACTCCAAAGAGGATAACTCCCTATAGGAGCCTCTTAAAAACGATCATCAAATGATGATGTTTTATTAATTGAGTTTTAGGAACTCATGAATATATATGAACTCTACGACACGATTAAAAGGTTATCGTGATTATTTCCAAAATAGACAATTCAAACTTTGTAGAGTTACTTGGAGGAAATTATTATTGTCTCAACTCGAAGTTTGAGCATATGAGAATAATGATTTAAATGAGCTTTTTGCTAAACATGTGATATTAGTTTATGAACTAGAAGTACCGTAACGATTGGAAAATAATGTAGTCAAAATCTACATTGAGAATCTCAATCCATACATATGTGGTTTAGCAAAGAAAATAGCTCAAAGGAATTGATTTATTCAATAATTAGCGGATTGATTCTCCTTAATACAAGAAGTTAGGGAATGACGGCTACAGTCCTTTTCCCTTCGACTAGGTTTTTTGGCCCAACGGGTTTTTCCTAGCAAGGTTTTCAACGAGGAAGTAGTATAAGGGCATTATTACGCTATAGTCATGATCTTCAATATTGTTGAGATGATAATTATTTTTGACATATAATGTTATGTCATTTATTGTGGAGAAGCTATATCACTATTGCGGAAGTATTAATTGAAATGAAGATCCAAGAGTTATTATGAAATAATTATATCTAGACTGTGAATTCTCAAAGAAATATGATATCGAATCTATCATGGATTTCTATTGATCGAAGATCAAATTTATTAACCATAATGGGTACTATTTCAACGATCGAGAAGTTATGTCAAGTCATGGATCATTTCAAGATTTATCAAGTTATGTAATCATCAGGGAGAGTAGCATGTGTTGTACTCTTTTTTCTTAGCCATGGTTTTGTCCCACTGGGTTCTCCATGGAAAGGTTTTAACGAGGCAGCTTGTTATGCGTGTTTGAAGATTAGTGTACTCTTTTCCTTTAGTAGTGTTTTTCCCACTGGATTTTTCTAACAAGGTTTTTAACAAGGCGTCTTCTTCAGGGATGGTCATCCAATAAGGAGTGTTATGAAATATTATGGTATAATATTATATGGATGTCAATATCTTAGAATATTCTAATGTGTATGATCTTATGGAAGCTTTACTCTCATTGTATATGTATATATACCCTCTTATAATGGAATAATATATAGTTCTGTCTCTCTCTATATTTTCTCTAACTTCTCTCTACAATTCTCTTGTCTTTATTTCACAACAAATTGATAATAAAGTAGATAGAGAGGATAAAATAATTGGAAAAGAAAAACTAATGATTGATAAATATATTTCTTATCTTGCCTTACTTGAGGACAATTTTGTGCTTCTTTATGCTCCTCCATGAGATATTTTAATAAGGAAAATAAGTATGCAATTTAATCATTTTCATGCTTTGGAAATGAAAATAATTACTTCTAAAATTAGGGAATAAATAACCACCTGATCTTTAAAAATAAAAAAATAAAGGCTATTTTTCTTTGTCACTTTATTTCTTTGATTTATTTGTTAACAAAATGTGTTTTATTTTATGTTGTAGGGTGGTGGTAAAAGAACATCCAACCATGCCAGCGTAGGTGGTTTGCTTCAAGAAGGTTAGGGCCTTGTAAGAATATCACATCATTCATAACCAAATTAGTAGACGGGGATCAAGCCTCAAATTTCAAAAAAAAAAAAAAATAACAGATAATCAGAATTCACATATATCGGGATCCAAGCCAATCTTGCCTTGAGGTGCACCTCATACGACTCATTCATTCGAAGCAGCTCCTCACCACCTTTGGCCATAGAATTGCTCCATCGCCGCAACCACCGTCAACTCCTGGTTTAGAAGCCGAGGAGGGTCGGCTGACAAAGGTGCTTATAGGGAATTGACAATCCAAACGCTCACCCAGGTACCCACGGAAGCCATCAGTATCGTAAGATACCAACAAAACAAACTGTTAGGCGCCGACCTCTCCTGAAAGAATATTGGAATGCCCTGGTACTCACTCCAAGGTCTCTTAATGAACTGAATCATATTAAATAAAAGGGAAAAGTCAAGCTTTAAGCTAAATCAAACTTGGGGGCTCTAAGTCTCTCGAAAGTTATCCAACTTCAAAAAACAAGTGAAGGTTGATTTAGCAGGTTTGAAAAAGAGCTGATGTGGATGCTGTGCTGGAGTTTTGGACAAGATGACGGAGTCTATCGCGAGTCTAGTCCTGTATTTTGGTCTAGTGTTTTGTCAGACATTAGTATTTCTATTTTGAGTTCAGACATCATTTATTTATAAGCATGCAATCCGATTATTAAACCATGTTTTAGTTATATTGAGAGAGTTTTTAGTTGGAGTTGCAATATTTATTTAAAGTACTTTATTATTGTTTAATTTGATATTCATTGCCTCAGGTTTCCGAGATGGTAACAGTTCCATTTAATCGGGAATGTCTTGCTAAAAGCTCCTACTTAAATGGGCCTGTTACATCTGCGGAATCCCAACAAACACCTGATGATTATCGGATTATAACATGTTTTGGAAATCGCTGCGTTTAATTGACAATTTATATAACAGTGCGTCGGAAAACTAAAAAAATGATTTAGAAAAAAACATACTTTAAAACATTTCGAAAATACTTAGAATGTTTTATGCACATCGATGTAGTCGAAATGACACTAATTAGAGTCAAAACCGACACCGGCCCAAAACTGACTCAAAATTCAAATCTCGGCTCAACACGAGTCAAACCCGAGTCAAGCACACAAAAAAACCCACCCCAAATAACACCTACATACTACCAAAACACATCTCCTTGTCACGCAGCAAGGCTCGCACCTCTTCCACCATCTCCTAGTCCACGTCGCCTAAAATAACCAACACCACAGAATCCTTTGTAAATACCCCCTCATTCGCCTCATTCTAGGTTACACGAGAGTCCGTCCCTTCTTTTCTTCCTTAAAATTCTCGACTCGACTTCACAAGTAAAAAACCGACAGGTGGTTTAGACCTACCGATTCAAAATACGAGCCTTACGCACTTCTTTTGGGACCGTCATCGTACATCAAAAATACTTGACCGACCATTTCGACCAACTACACCTAATCAAAACCTAAAAACAACACTCTTTCTTACAAATTAGATTTAAATCGAGTTTTCCGACTCACGAGTTTAAGACTTTGTCGATTCTCGTCAAGTAACCGAACATGTAGGTATGAGGGTGTAACAAACTCTTCCACTTCATGTTGTTACTTTTTTCATGACTTTATAAATATAAACCACGCATAACAAGATTCAAAACATGGAATGATCGAGCCAAAACCAAGTTTTTGGTCTGAGACAGAGGCTTCTTGTCACGCGGGGAGACCCGCGTCCCAATGGGCTACTCAGGTTAGAACTCAAACGTGTTTAAGTTCATTACTCAACAATTTCCTTTTATTTTCTTCATTTTCACGGTTTTTACCAATTTAATTCATTTTTATTACAAATGTTTTGGACCATTGCCAAAATCATCCTTGGTTACTTATACCATGACGGTTTTATCCCGTGTAGTGATGATATTGTTAGTTAATTACAAAATAATGGGTATTTAAATACCCTTTTCTTTTATTTTCCACTTTTTCTCATTCACTTACACTTGCAAGCATTTTAGTCATATTCATAATTATCCTTGGTTTATACATACCATGTCGGTTTAATCCCGAGTAAGATGATAAATATTGACTAATTACACAACAATGAACTTAACATAATTAGTTCATAATAAGCTTTTTTATTTCATTTTACTTTATTTTGTTCCATTTTCACTTTATTCTTATCTTGACCAAATTTCACGTCATCCTTGGTAAAAATACATTCCATGTCGATTTAACTCAAATTTGATGACGAAAAGGTTAAACACATATGTAACACCCCCATTTATTCAGGAGCCTTTAGCCAGACATTCCCAAATAAATAGAACTGTTACCATCTCGGTTTCCCGAGGTAGTGAATAACAAAGTCCAACTCACCAAAGTACTTTAAATTAAAACTTAATGATTACATGTTTATTACAAATTAACCAACTAAACTTAATATAAAATAAATACAACTCGCAGTGGAAAATAAATAAAGTGATAAAATCTTCTATGTGGTCTAGACTTCTAGGTAGATTGGCCAAGTCCTCACGAATCCCATAGCTCCCAAGTCAGCTAATCTTTAGTACCTGTCAAATCTGCTCCCCATTATGGTTCACCACAGGTGTTCACGAATACACAGTCAACAGCGAGGTTGAGTAGGAACAAACTAAACAACAACAATAATAATCCAACCAAAATAAACATTCTTCAAATTCTCATCACTTCATTCGTACAATTCACTTACGTCACTGGCAGTAGCACAACTCCCTTAACACCGTGATATGCTCAACTGGCAGTAGTACTTGCGTACCATGCTCACCTGGCAGTAGTAATTACTTACTATGCACCACTGTCTCTGGCAGTAGTAATTACTTACTATGCTCATCTGGCAGTAACGATTGCTCGCTATGCACAACTGGCAGTAACACCCTCCGTGTTATGCTCAACTGAATAATCAACTCTCCAACAACCAATACTCAATGACAATCCCGTCTTACTGCTCAACCAACAATTTATTATACTCAAATACTCTATTCCAATAATAAATCATAATTGTTAATTTTAGTCCCATCAACCATCACATTTAAACTTCCATTCACTTAATAATAAAAACCCGAGTTGAGTAGGAAATTCCTACCTGACAAGCAATTCTGAATAATGCAATCTACAAAAAATATTCTTCAACAAACCCGTTCCACAAGTCCGTCACCTATAGATAAATAATATATTTATAATTAAATTATTAATTATCCAATACATTATCATAATTTAATCAATTATAATTTATTTACGTTATATTATTTTCTCGTGTAAAATATCACGTAACAACCCGTCTTAATAAATTAAACAAGTCAAAATTATTGCAACTCACTAGCAACCACGTCATATACCCACGCAGCACTCCAAACCCACAACCCCATACACGGTTTTAACCCGTCTACCCCATTCCCTTACACTCATCATACACGGCACCACCGACCACCTAGCACCACCACACAGCCTGCCACCTCCTAGCCCGCACCACAACGTATCCCGACAACCACCAACCACCAGCCTAGCCATCCCCTACCACTCACAACCTCACGCCCTAGCAACAACAATCACGAACAAAACCAATTACCAAAAACCTGTCATCAACATACACCGCGTATAAAACACCTCACCAACAACACCACAGCCATCAATACCACCTCTAGCCACCGCCGTTGACACCACTGTCCCACGGTGACTCCAGGGGTGGCCTCCCTTCCCCGGTATAGTCACTATCACGGCCACAAAACTCGTCTTAAAGTAGCCACGCACGCACGAAATCATCCCCTGTTCTTCCCCTATTTTTGTGCAACTCCGGCAACCACCCACGCCAAGAGCAACCTCCAGCCACCCTATAGCCACCACTAGACTCGACTCACCACCTCGGAACCAACCCTAACCCCGGTCAGGTCTGGGTCACTCGAAATAAGGGTCAAAACCCATATAACCCACGACACAAACACATCCAACCACCAACGAAAAACCCTAATAATATCCCCTTTCCCGCCGGTCAACGGTGGTCAACGATAGGTCATAGACACTCCCTGGTGTCCCACGGTTAAGGTGACGGTCTATTCAAGTCATACGGTGGTCTAGTTTACGAGTTATATTAGTAAGAAACTAAATACATTAAATTGTGAGACGGTCTTACCTTTTATCGCTAATTGTTCTTTCCGTCTTAAAAATCTCCTTCCTCTTCTTTTATTAATTACTTTTCAGATTTATTAAGTATTTATAGTCTAGGTTTAGAGATTATATGAGGTCAATTAGGAAACTATTGTCTTTTCTAATTATTATTAGGAATTACCATATTATTATACTTATTATTTTATTATTAAATCCCGCTTTAAATCCTGACTACTCTCATACTAGGCCTAATATAATCAGCCCATTTATTCACAACACACGGCCCAAGACGTATTACTAGCTAAACCCAATTCCCGGCTTGCTTATTTATTTATTATTTAATTAACGTCTTTCTCGCAACTATTACTAGAAACCTCATTAATTAATTATTTAAATTTCATAAACTATTCTCATTAATTATTATTAAATTACGGGGTATTACAGTCTTCCCCACTTAAAATGAACTTCGTCCCGAAGTTCGCCCATAACTACTAAAACAACATTTATAAACATTCGCACAACTGAGCCTCATTCCAACTTATGATCATTGCAACATAATTAACTTACTTAATCATTATCAAACCATATCATACTTATCAAAATGTATCACAAAACTAATTCAAAACATGAAAATGTATCACAAAATACACTTAAAACATGAGGTGTCACATTCTACCCCCCTAAAAATAATCTTCGTCCCGAAGATTCGGAACTACTACTACTTATTAAACTACTGACAACTTTAATACTTATATAAATTATAAGACTCTAATCCTCTAAATAAAACTAGTTACCCTTCTCTCCATTCCCTTGCACTGTACTAGCTGTACCAAAAGTCTTTACACCATTACTCTGATTGCCCCCATTGCCTTGCCTATTGTTGTAGCTTCTCTGGGTACTCCATTGCCATGCATTCCTATTTCCCCCAATACTTGGTGCGGGAGTTCGATAACCCTCTTGGTTCCTATTTTCATTACTTCCCTAGGTGCACTCGTGCATTCAAAAGCTCTATGCCCCATTTTGTTACAGTTAAGACATCTCCATCCTCGAACTGGAATCTGACCTGAGCCGCCTTCTCCACTTCGTGTTGCACTTCCACTATAACTAAACCCCCCGGGTGAAAATGTTTAGGTTGAGTATTGTTTTTCTTACTACCCCCCAACTGCCTCACTTGATGACTCAGCCTTTCTCTTCTCACTCTTTTCCTTCTTCTCCTCCTTCTCCCTCCTATCTTCCTTTAACATATCTGCAATCCTCTCTGCGTGCCCAGCTCGTTGATAAACATCATCCATGGTACTTGGTTGACCAGCTGCAAGCCTCTTCTTAATAGTGGTTGTTAATCCCTTTTCAAATCTGAGTGCCAACATCTCATCACTAAAATTCAAATCAGCTACATATTCTGACAATTCCATAAACCTGTTATAATAAGTCTCTACTGTCATCTCCTCAGTCATCTTGAAAGAATCAAATTCAGCTCTCATCTTACTCCTAATATGTTCTGGTACAAATAAAACTCTCATATTCTCCTTGAAACCCTTCCAAGTGATAAAAGGTTCATCACTCTCCCTGCAAGCTTCCCTTAAGACTTCCTTACTACGATTCCACCACAAACCCGCTTTTCCCCTCAAATAGTAAGCAGCTTGATCCACTTGCAACTCCGCAAGACATCCTAGCAACTCAAAAAGGTTATCAAACTCTATATGCCAATCCCCAAATAAACATGGTTCCCCTAATCCGTCATATTTCGTTGGGTTGTGCCTTGCGATACTAGCACTCATCTTTGCTGGATCCTGAACCGACCTCTTAGCTTTCAGTGCCGCAGTCAAAGCCTCATTCATGGATATCAAACGGACAATCTCCTCTTGGGACATGGTAGAGGGTGTAGGTGTAGATCTCTTTGGAGGCATGGTTCTATAAAAGCAAAACAAGACAACATAAGTTTCTACCCGAGGAAAAGATGGCTCAACATTTTTAAATATTCTATACTTACAAAACAAGGTTTGGTCAATTCTATCCTTTCTCACCCCAATTTAGGTCCTCCTATCATCACTCCTACCTCCCAATTATCATAGGTTAGGAATCGACAAAACATTTATATTAAACTTTTGGTAAACTCGCGTTTTTTCGGAAATCAAAGTCAAGCTGTAACTTTCAAAAACCACCATTAAATAACCGTTACATTCTACATTGAGTTTTTATACTTTCCAGAAAATATAAAGAGTTTTCAAATCATGAGAAAAAGAATTAAGCCCAAATCTCGAATAATCATTTTATAAAGATTTTTACAATTCAGTGGGTCGAAACAAAAACTGATCAGCAATTTGTCAAAAACTTTGGTCAACTTGTAAAAATCACTATTAATTGTCAAGAATTTAAATTGCAACGTGCCTTATCAATATGGAAACATATTTGAATCTTTTAAACAGTAGAGTTGGAATTACGCAGAAATATTAAGCACGTATTAAATGAAAAATTTTACAAAATTGTTTGTCGAAAGCATAACTGTACAGGAACATTCTGACCACTGTCCACTAAATTATTTATTTCTCCCAAACCGTAAAACTTTTAACAATAAGTCTTGCTTGTGACGGGTCGGATCTTGCGACGGGTATTTTGTGAGTGGAAATGGGTAAAGGGGACAAGGTGGGCACCCACCCCATGTGCTCCTTCTCTCACCCCCTATGAGTTTTTTGTGAGATAATATGGTACCCGTCTCTTGTTTGTGACGGATACCTTCCGTCACAAATAAGAATTTGTGAACTTTTAAACATGAGACCAACGGCATTGGTAAGCTAACTCACTGGGTTATCACTCATAAATATTTCAACCATGTATGATAAACGGAGATCAAATGGCAACTAAATCAAATAGAGGTAAAATCTGACGGAATAAAGTTCAGCTCTAGATTCCTTTCTACTAGGTCACAAGCCCTTATTAACACCCTCCTACTCCTATATCAACACAACTTGGTCGATAAACTTTCACACACGACTAGTATTTACTCTAAAGCATTCATATCACAAGCTTAATCATTTCATAATATATTTTAAATAACATGGCTTTGGGATTCACACAACCACATATCACTAGACATGATTCTAATATCACACAACGTCCAACCACAAATTCAATATCAATTTATAATTATTATCATGCTCATGATCAAAACAATTCAACATCAACTCCTCATTTCATCCATTCCACACCCCTTAAAATCAAGGTTACGTCCCGTAAACTCAGTCATCAATGAAAATAATATTCAAACAAAGCAACCAAAACTCCTACGACAAAATAAACAATATTCATCTTAAATTACCCCACTCTGTAATATCTCTCAAGGAAACTGGTTCAAAACTGAAAGGGCCAGAATTTTGGTGTGAAGGGGCCCCTAACTCATCCCAAGCCTTAAGTGGGCTCCTAACAGTTTCTATCTGGGTTCATTTTATTAGACATATCCTATGTTCATTATTATGTTCATTGGTTAGGCCTGAGGATCGTTTTGCTCTGATACCACTTTGCAACACCCCCATTTATTCAGGAGCCTTTAGCCAGACATTCCCAAATAAATAGAACTGTTACCATCTCGGTTTCCCGAGATAGTGAATAACAAAGTCCAACTCACCAAAGTACTTTAAATTAAAACTTAATGATTACATGTTTATTACAAATTAACCAACTAAACTTAATATAAAATAAATACAACTCGCAGCAGAAAATAAATAAAGTGATAAAATGTAACATCCCCATTTATTTAAGGGCATGAACTAGGACTCCTCAGATAAATGACGGTGTTACCATCTCGGAAACCCGAGGCAGTAGATAACAAAGGGAAGAACACAGTACTTTATTAAATGCTTATAGTGAGATTACAACTGGAATTAAAACAAAGCCTCCAAAACTATGACCAAAAGATGAAGTCTGATAAAACTACTAATAAGACTAAGGTGGGCTAGGCACTAAGTCCGTCATCCAAGCTCTCTTCCCGGCCAGCTCCTATCGGTCTCGAAATACTGTCAACTGCTCCCAATAATTGGATCATCACAGGCGTACACGAATACACAGGGTCAGCCGCGAAGCTGAGTAGGGAAAACAATTAAACAACAAAATATAATATGCATGATCCTCCGTCACCTCCATCTCCATCTCAACTCGTATCTCATATCTCATTTCTCATATCTCATAACTTGGACAACCTGACCATACCGATCCCGGTAGACTATATATATCGACCGTAGCCGATCCGCCCACTCGCTTGTTGAGGACACCAGGGCAAGTCCCGAGAACCCGCCTGGGCCTTATCACAATTCACATCGTATCTCAACATCGTCACTCCTACACCATCCTCCAACTCCAATGCATATGAAATGCTCAACAGTAATAATGCAACACAATATGTATATTAATGAATGAAATCATGCCAGCTAACGAATGTTGTGATAACATACTCAACACGATCAATGCGTCAATCACCTTCCGTATATGATTCATAACGTAAATCAACAACCACGAATCAAGTCAACACAATTCAGCAACAACGATAATAGGTCAAGTGTATTTCCCTACCTCAAAGTGCCAGCAATTCCAATTAAGCAGTTTAAGCAGTCCCGAAAATAAAGCAATGAATTTGATAATTGATCCTTCACGAATTCGTCACCTAAAAAAATTATAATATTTATAATTACTAACTACTAAATATAGAAATCTCCCCAAAATGGAAACTTTCCCGATATAGTAACTTTCCTCTTTTAACAAACCCAACTCAAAAACCCGTCTTTAATTAATTAATTATTATTTTATTTTAAGTAACCCGGACTTAGACCAAAACGATAATTAGAGAATTAAACGAATTATACGATGAAACGAATCAAGTATTTGAATAACTCTAACAATCCCGACTCAAAACCGTCTTTAAACATTTTGAATAACTCGGGAGTTAAAATAAATAACTAATTTAAATGGCTCGGGAATTAAATTGAATAACCAAAATGATAATTAAAGGTTAAATGAATTATACGATTACGAAAACCCGAATCAAACACTAAAGGAACCCGTCATCAACCACGTCCCTTCACACGCATCCCCGCACTCCCTCGCGCCACCTCACCACCGTGTCAACCACCAGGCCCAACCCCCACTCTGACCCAGCCACCCCCACTGGGGTCGACCGTCGCCGGCGAGCTAAACCATGGCCGCCATGTGGCCTGGTTCACCACCACGGCTCACCAAACACCCCCTGTTCTCCCTTTACCACCACCACAGCCAACACATATACCCTGCCTCACCACCACCGTGCTGCTCACCGTCATCCCACGAACCCAGACACCGTGGCACCACCGTTTCGACCTCCCCCAAGTCCACGGTGGCGCCACCCCAAACATACCCGTCTAAACCCGTCTGAAAACCCGTGACCAATACCCATTTACCACCCCCTGTCAATGCCGCCTTTTACTGTTACTACAACCACCAAGAACCACCCTAACCACCACCACGACACTAGCCACATACCACCAATTAACATTACCCCGACACCAACCACCCTTATCCCCTCCCTAAGACACGCAACCCCAACCAAAACCCGACATCAAAAGCTAAAAACAGAGAACATAGGTTGCTCTTACCTTTTTCCTGCCGCCACTATAGCCACCAGCGCCGCCTATGAACGTCGACAACCGCCTTATGCTCTTCCTTACAGTGCCGCCAAAGCCCACGCTCTCTCTCTCTCTCGAATTGCTTGAGGGTGAAGTTGGAGCTGATGAAAGGGAGGCGGTTTGAGGGAGGCGGGTTGAGGGAGATTAGGGTGTATTAGGTTTAGGGTTTAGGGTTAGGGCTAAGTGGGTTGGACGTGTATTGGGCCAGCTCAAATGGGTCGTTGGTAAATTGTTTAGCTCACCTTTCGAATTCCCTATAAACCCGTCTTAATTAACTTACGATAACTTAACGAAATTATCGACTCAATATTAACTCGACTGAATTAGTAATATAAAATATATAATAATTAATATACAATAATATCCGTTTAATTAATTATATAAAAAATACGGGGTATTACAGTCTTCCCCCCTTAAAATGAACTTCGTCCCGAAGTTCGCTCCCATACTCAAACCTCAAAAGGGTATTGTATATCGTACCTACGTACATCACGTATTTCTAACACGGTTAACACACACTTTTGACACATCAATTAAACATAACAAATACGGAATGTTACATTCTGCCCTCCTAAAAATAAACTTCGTCCCGAAGTTTAACTCGTCTTTACTTAACCCAATTAACTACGACTAATAACTACCTGTGAACACAACTGTATAACACTAAATAATCACATGAGAACACCGTCATCTTCCATCTAAATTCCGATCTCAAACTCAACATAAACTCATTAACCATGGTCGCACTGGATCGTAAACATAACTCCCGTAAACATAACTCAGCTCATAGGCTAACTCATAACTCATTACCAGTAGTTTAACTACACTCTCTTTTTACACATCAACCAACTACAGAAGTAGGAACAAAACATATAGGATTTATTTGCATAGGTAACCTCACAAATAAACACCAACTCGGTCAAAGCGCAATCTACAACCAAGTGCAAATTAAGCGTTAAGATTTTACAATCCTACCCAACTAAAAACATGGTTACGTCCTCGTAACCTTCATCATTATGACACAAGTTCTCAACTACCGCTAACAACTGAATGAGGTTAGAAGATTCACAACTCGCGCTCAAGTTAACTAATCCTTACCAAAGACAATCAATATACAAGCTCTCTCAAGGAAACTACCGTTACCAGTAAAAATCATTAGTAATTATTCATTTCACCAATCATTGTAATCTCATACCTTAGAAACATAGGGGATCACTCAACATAAGAAAAGAATTAGGGTCAAAACTTAATAAATCGATTTATGAAAATTTATAACCTAATAGGTCCAGTCTGACTTTCCTTTACGTACTTGTACAAATTTAGGTCAAGACACAGAATCACCAAATAAAATGAAGACAACCAGTTTGTAAAGATACTTATCATCTTAGAAATATTTTTAATCCTCATTTCAAAGGGTTTTGGGATTTATTCACGAATGATGAATGCACTTTGATTGGCAAATTTTACAAACTTATTGGTCGAGTCAAACAAGCGAGTAAACAACGATATTGGAAAGTTAACATGCAAGACTATCATACATCAAATTTCGTTCTTGGTTTTAAATATATTTTGACCGCACCCAACATCATGACATAAAAGATTAAATGTATTTAATTACACCTATTTTACAATTATCCCTTGCATATCCTGCTAATATCAACATACCGTGTTAACACATAACTCATTTAAATCACCACATTACATTTCCCGTTTTGACATTCATAACTAACCACAACCCACCAATCCACTATATGAACGAACAACATGGCTAATTTAACCCACTACTTATGACTCCGTTCTAGTTTCATTCCTCCAGACTACCAAATATCATGGAACCATACCACTAAACACTGGCTGGAATCTCAATCCGAATTTATACTCATACGACAAGAGTTGGCTTCATTTTCAAAACTTTCACTTTCATACTGGACGGTGAATAACTTTCCTAACATAACTCTTATAACAGAGACGTCCATAGAATCCATTTACAGCTTACTACGAAACTCAAAATCAGATGACTTAATTCAATTCCTTTAGACAAACAAGTTTAGGTGTTGACTCATATATCGTAATTTGCAGGTTCATCTTATTCATTCCAGTCCTATCTTTACTAATGAACGACTATTACCTCAGCGTCAGGATTTTAGTTGCACTGCTTTACTCAGTTATATTCATGGCTCAATTAAGCGTAACTATAACAACTATCATTTAAACCAACACATATCATGTGAATCCTCAAAGGGTTATTTCATTATAATTGCTAACATAGTTATCATAACAATCTTTATTATAAATATAATTGATAGTAACGACTCGAGGATATAGATATGTCAAATGTCGTGCTGAAATTGCAAAAATCATTTTAGCATTTTATGACAATATAATAACGAACATATTCAATAATGAATAACAACACGGTTTATTATCATGTTATAGGTTTAGGTCCAACTGAAATAATTTAATGCGATGAAGGTAATAAATATAACTATGGCACACAACTCATATGAAAGACATTAGAACTCAGATGCATCCTACATGTGTGAATATTTAGACACAATCATTACTACCATCCATGTGTAAACTTTTAAACATAACTATTATAATTTTCATGCGAGTATATTAGAACAATCAAATTACTTTTAATACCATCAATTTTTTACCAAGTTATGACAATATAGTTTTATATTTATATATATCCGACCACTATGCAAATATGATGAACACACCAAAGATATTCCAACATGCCAAACGTATTTAAAATATGCAAACAACTGGACTCATATAAAATATTTCACCCTCGATTAAAATCAAATAAAGATATCCAATTTTACTCATACTATCATGCCAACCATGTTATCAACTAAGTTTTAAATTTTTTGTCACTTGTTAAGATACATAATTACTGAACATGCGTGCTACTATCGCCATATGAAACATTATAAATTCTCATTACTAAAGCTCATGAATTAACCAAACAATTGTATGAAAATTCAACATAGAACGCACACTTTAAATGTTTTGATTCACGTTGTAACATTCAAAGATCACGAATAAATAACCGTTCGATTAAAACTTGATTCATATTATTTTTATAACACACGGAGAGTTAAAAACACAGGGGAAAAATAATTAGGTCTAAAGCATAAGAATTCCATTTTTAAAGAATTTTACAACTCGGTTGGTCCAAACAAGTATGTGACAGCAGTTGTCTGAAACTTGGGTCAGTTTGTAAAACTTATTATTTAATATAGAGACATCAAGATTTTTCGTGGCTTATCAATTTGAAAACATATGCGAATTTTATGATCGATGGAGTTGGAATTATGCGAAAATTATTAATACAATTTAAATGAGGATTTTTTTTTTTACAAAATCGTTGGTCAAAACATCACTGCACAGGAACTTCCTAACCACAGCTCACTAAAATATTTATTACTCCTAATCCGTATATCCTATAAGCATGAAACCAACGCCAAACGAACACTAACTCCCAAGGCTATCTTTCATAAAATTCTCATCCATAGGCAATAAACAGAAAAGAAATGGCAGTAAGTTCAATTAGAGAGTAACATCAAACAAAACGAGTTTCAGCACTAAGTCTTTCATTCCCTATGCCCCAATTCTTACAACTATACTATCGATACTAACCCATTCTAACTGAAATCTCGCACTGTGTATTTCGTAACATCTACCCCATAGAATCAGTTCGCATCTCGATCTACTCCTTACGTCTAATCATGATTGCTATGACTAAAAACATGCAATTCAACAGTGTTTCTTATTACTATCACATTACTATACTAGCATGGCTTTGGGATCACATAACCGCATATTACTTAGTCATAGTAGTGTTATCATCACATCATTCATACAAAATACTTACCGCAGCGTTGACCTGCAGAAGGGTTAGAATATATGGGTCTCAAGGTATATATCAACTTGATTATGCAACAATCAATGTATCCATCAATTAACACTTAGGTAACGATATAGGAATTTCAGGTTCAACCTTATGCAACTTTTCTACCCTTTCTCTCATATACACTCAGGGTTTCCGGGTCAAACTGAGAGGGCCGCTGGTTCGGTGTGAGGGGGCCCCTAACTCATACCTTACCTTAGTGTGCTCCTAACAGTTCTATCCCGGGGTTCATTTTATTTAGACTCTTCCTATGTTCATTGGGTTCATTGGTTTAGGCCTGAGGATCGTTCGCTCTGATACCACTTTGTAACACCCCCATTTATTTAAGGGCCTGAACTAGGACTCCTCAGATAAATGACGGTGTTACCATCTCGGAAACCCGAGGCAGTAGATAACAAAGGGAAGAACACAGTACTTTATTAAATGCTTATAGTGAGATTACAACTGGAATTAAAACAAAGCCTCCAAAAATATGACCAAAAGATGAAGTCTGATAAAACTACTAATAAGACTAAGGTGGGCTAGGCACTAAGTCCGTCATCCAAGCTCTCTTCCCGGCCAGCTCCTATCAGTCTCGAAATACTGTCAATCTTCTCCCCAATAATTGGATCATCACAGCGTACACGAATACAGGGGTCACCGAAGGCCGAGTAGGGAAAACAATTAAACAACAAAATATAATATGCATGATCCTCCGTCACCTCCATCTCCATCTCAACTCGTATCTCATATCTCATTTCTCATATCTCATAACCCGGACAACCCAGCCATACCGATCCCCGGTAGACTATATATATCGACCGTAGCCGATCCGCCACTCGCGGTGAGGACACCAGGGCAAGTCTGCAGAACCCGCCCGGGCCTTATCACAATTCACATCGTATCTCAACATCGTCACTCCTACACCATCCTCCAACTCCAATGCATATGAAATGCTCAACAGTAATAATGCAACACAATATGTATATTAATGAATGAAATCATGCCAGCTAACGAATGTTGTGATAACAAACTCAACACGATCAATGCAGTCAATCACCTTCCCGTATATGATTCATAACGTAAATAAACAACCACGAATCAAGTCAACACAATTCAGCAACAACGATAATAGGTCAAGTGTATTTCCCTACCTCAAACTGCCAGCAATTCCAATTAAGCAGTTTAAGCAGTCCCGAAAATAAAGCAATGAATTTGATAATTGATCCTTCACGAATTCGTCACCTAAAACAATTATAATATTTATAATTACTAACTACTAAATATAGAAATCTCCCCAAAATGGAAACTTTCCCGATATAGTAACTTTCCTCTTTTAACAAACCCAACTCAAAAACCCGTCTTTAATTAATTAATTATTATTTTATTTTAAGTAACCCGGACTTAGACCAAAACGATAATTAGAGAATTAAACGAATTATACGATGAAACGAATCAAGTATTTGAATAACTCTAACAATCCCGACTCAAAACCGTCTTTAAACATTTTGAATAACTCGGGAGATAAAATAAATAACTAATTTAAATGGCTCGGGAATTAAATTGAATAACCAAAATGATAATTAAAGGTTAAATGAATTATACGATTACGAAAACCCGAATCAAACACTAAAGGAACCCGTCATCAACCACGTCCCTTCACACGCATCCCCGCACTCTCTCGCGCCACCTGACCACCGTGTCAACCACCAGGCCCAACCCCCACTCTGACCCAGCCACCAACGGCCACCCCCACTGGGGTCAACCGTCGCCGGCGAACCAAACCATGGCCGCCATGTGGCCTGGTTCACCACCACGGCTCACCAAACACCCCCTGTTCTCCCTTTACCACCACCGCAGCCAACACCTATACCCTGCCTCACCACCACCGTGCTGCTCACCGTCATCCCACGAACCCAGACACCGTGGCACCACCGTTTCGACCTCCCCCAAGTCCACGGTGGCGCCACCCCAAACATACCCGTCTAAACCCGTCTGAAAACCCGTGACCAATACCCGTTTACCACCCCCTGTCAATGCCGCCTTTTACTGTTACTACAACCACCAAGAACCACCCTAACCACCACCACGACACTCGCCACATACCACCAATTAACATTACCCCGACACCAACCACCCTTATCCCCTCCCTAAGACACGCAACCCCAACCAAAACCCGACATCAAAAGCTAAAAACAGAGAACATAGGTTGCTCTTACCTTTTTCCTGCCGCCACTATAGCCACCAGCGCCGCCTATGAACGTCGACAACCGCCTTATGCTCTTCCTTACAGTGCCGCCAAAGCCCACGCTCTCTCTCTCTCTCTCGAATTGCTTGAGGGTGAAGTTGGAGCTGATGAAAGGGAGGCGGTTTGAGGGAGGCGGGTTGAGGGAGATTAGGGTGTATTAGGTTTAGGGTTTAGGGTTAGGGCTAAGTGGGTTGGACGTGTATTGGGCCAGCTCAAATGGGTCGTTGGTAAATTGTTTAGCTCACCTTTCGAATTCCCTATAAACCCGTCTTAATTAACTTACGATAACTTAACGAAATTATCGACTCAATATTAACTCGACTGAATTAGTAATATAAAATATATAATAATTAATATACAATAATATCCGTTTAATTAATTATATAAAAAATACGGGGTATTACATAAAATCTTCTATGTGATCTAGACTTCTAGGTAGATTGGCCAAGTCATCACGCATCCCATAGCTCCCAAGTCAGCTAATCTTTAGTACCTGTCAAATCTGCTCCCCATTATGGTTCACCGCAAGTGTTCACGAATACACAGTCAACCGCGCGGTTGAGTAGGAACAAACTAAACAACAACAATAATAATCCAACCAAAATAAACATTCTTCAAATTCTCATCACTTCATCCGTACAATTCACTTACGTCACTGGCAGTAGCACAACTCCCTTAACACCGTGGTATGCTCAACTGGCAGTAGTACTTGCGTACCATGCTCACCTGGCAGTAGTTATTACTTACTATGCACAACTGTCTCTGGCAGTAGTAATTACTTACTATGCTCATCTGGCAGTAACGATTGCTCGCTATGCACAACTGGCAGTAACACCCTCCGTGTTATGCTCAACTGAATAATCAACTCTCCAACAACCAATACTCAATGACAATCCCGTCTTACTGCTCAACCAACAATTTATCATACTCAAATACTCTATTCCAATAATAAATCATAATTGTTAATTTTAGTCCCATCAACCGTCACATTTAAACATCCATTCACTTAATAATAAAAACCCGAGTTGAGTAGGAAATTCCTACCTGACAAGCAATTCTGAATAATGCAATCTACTAAAAACATTCTTCAACAAACCCATTCCACAAGTCCGTCACCTATAGATAAATAATATATTTATAATTTAATTATTAATTATCCAATACATTATCAAAATTTAATCAATTATAATTTATTTACGTTATATTATTTTCTCGTGTAAAATATCACGTAACAACCCGTCTTAATAAATTAAACAAGTCAAAATTATTGTAACCCACAAGCAACCACGTCATATCCAAGCAACACTCCAAACCCACAACCCCATACACGGTTTTAGCCCGTCTACCCCATCCCCTTACACTCATCATACACGGCACCACCGACCACCTAGCACCACCACACAGCCTGCCACCTCCTAGCCCGCACCACAACGTATCCCGACAACCACCAACCACCAGCCTAGCCATCCCCTACCACTCACAACCTAACGCCCTAGCAACAACAATCACGAACAAAACCTATTACCGAAAACCCATCATCAACATACACCGCGTATAAAACACCTCACCAACAACACCACAGCCATCAATACCACCTCTAGCCACCACCGTTGACACCTCTGTCCCACGGTGACTCCAGGGGTGGCCTCCTTTCCTCGGTACAGTCACTATCACGGCCACAAAACTCGTCTTAAAGTAGCCACGCACGCACGAAATCATCCCCTGTTCTTCCCCTGTTTTTGCGCAACTCCGGCAACCACCCACGCCAAGAGCAACCTCCAGCCACCCTATAGCCACCACTAGACTTGACTCACCACCCCGGTACCAAACCTAACCCCGGTCAGGTCTGGGTCACTCGAATTAAGGGTCAAAACCCATATAACCCACGACACAAACACATCCATCCACCAACGAAAAACCCTAATAATATCCCCTTTCCCGCCGGTCAACGGTGGTCAACGATAGGTCATAGACACTCCCTAGTGTCCCACGGTCAAGGTGACGGTCTATTTAAGTCATACGGTGGTCTAGTTTACGAGTTAAATTAGTTAGAAAATCAATACATTAAATTGTGAGACGGTCTTACCTTTTATCACTAATTGTTCCTTCCGTCTTAAAAATCTCCTTCCTCTTCTTTTATTAATTACTTTTCAGATTTATTAAGTATTTATAGTCTAGGTTTAGAGATTATATGAGGTCAATTAGGAAACCATTCTCTTTTCTAATTATTATTAGGAATTACCATATTATTATACTTATTATTTTATTATTAAATCCCGCTTTAAATCCTGAATACTCTCATACTAGGCCTAATATAATCAGCCCATTTATTCACAACACACAGGCCCAAGACTTATTACTAGCTAAACCTAATTCCCGACTTGCTTATTTATTTATTATTTAATTAACGGCTTTCTTGCAACTATTATTAGAAACCTCATTAATTAATTATTTAAATTACATAAACTATTCTCATTAATTATTATTAAATTACGGGGTATTACAACATATTTTACGCATTTTATTTACAAACTATTCATGTCAAGCTTGCAAACCCGAGCCCGACATGGAATATCACCAACATTATAGTAAATATCCCGAGTCATGCAAATCATATTCAAAATGCTAGCACAAATAACAAACTTTTCAAAAAAAAAAAACGGTTTTGACAACCTTTTAAAAATGTTTGACAACATTTTTTAAACCCAAAGGACGCCACTTAGACCTCCACAATGCTCGCGCCCCAATGAGCCCTTTATTTTCCAATTTTCTCAAACCTGGGCAAAGCCCATTGACATGTCATTTGGCTCGCTCCCCAACTGGGCGGCCTGATACTAGTGTGCTTCCTTTTGGCACTTGTCTTGGACGATCCCAGTTACGGTTAACCCAAATGCATACGGGTCAGATTGACGAGGTTACTATTTTGCACTTTATTTTACAATCTTTTTTTTTTAAAACAAATGGATCTTGTTAAGCACCATAAACCTAACACGGTAAATGGATGTTTAATTTCCGTCTCGTATGCAAATCAACTTAAATGCAACTTTGACACCAATTTCTTGATAATTGCATAAACAACCGACTTACCAAAATTCACATGTTAGGTTAAACTATTGGATGCGCATTTATGCATTTAACCCGTTTTTATCAACTCTTGCACTTAGCAACCACGATCGATCAATAAAGGCCGCTATGGGGGTGGGATTGATGTTCGATTAAAGAGCTTCCCAATAGGTATCCTCACCCATTAGTCAAATTTCTGGATAGTGGATGGCCATATCCATGGCAACACGAGAGTCATTCTACCATAGGATGCTAAAAGGGGGACGAGTCCTTATCTTTAGTACCTATGTCAAGCACCGCTTTATCCTTTGTTTGACCTAGGTACAAGGTGGATTCAAACGGTTTCCAATCACCCCATAATTGCTTGGTGGCGACTCCAAAAATCTCTTCATCGTTTCGAGACCTTCATTGACACGAAACCGACCGAGGTAAAGCGATCCGGTTGAAAGCATTTTTCAGACGTCACCAAACATGGCTCTACGACCGCCGTGTGCCCCAAAGACCAACGCGCGAGTGGCATGTCCACAACATCCGATGATGATTGGACTAACACATGTTTTAATATGCGTGTGTTGATTGATATATTTGAGATGGTTTAATGCGTTACTCGGATATGAAAAATAATGTCAAAAATGGTTTTCTAACTTCATTTGCATTAAAATAACACGATTTAAAGTTAAAACCGACTCCGGGCCTAAAATCAACTCCGAAGCTCGCAACCTGAGTCAAACCAAGTTAACCATGCAAAACCTCCCCCAAATAACGGCTAAATACCGTTACACAACCATCTTACACGACATGATGGTTGTTGAGCCGGGATAAATCCTGCCCTGATCAGGAAGCAGTCAGCCTAGCGGTGCCTGACAGGGGCATCACCAGCAACACATTATATACCAAGCAGGCATCATCAAGGAGAGGTATATATAGTTAGGGTATGTAAGTTACCCTGGCCCGAGTATAATCTAGCATTGGATACTACAAATACAGGGTGTACAATAAGATAACAACAAAGAAGGCAGTTCCTACTTTCGTTGAAGACCCAAGTCCATGAAGCCTATACTTTAGGAGGCACGATCAACAACCCTAGAATATATTTAAGAAGTAATCAACAAGCATGGAAAAAAAGTCAACAACAACCTTGCATACGTTTCCTATAAACTAGCAACGTTCACCATCGTTATAGTGAGGAGCGCGGGATCATCAAAAGACCACTATAAATAAAGAAGCAAGGATTAGAAGCGAGGACACAACATACATTCATACTCCTCTTACTCTAGCAATCTTAACTTAATATTTTGTACTTACTCTCAGTGATAAACAATATCATAGTAAAATCCCCTCCTAACTTGGTGCCCGTGAGTTTTTTCCAATTCAAAGGGTTTTTCTTGTATAAATCTTTATGTCAATCTTATTTCAATTACATTATTATTCTTATAACTCGTTCAGGCTACATTTAGAGCTATATCACCCGGCACTGGTAATTGTTGTTGTATAATATGGTTGTTTGTGTAATTGTCTGTGATTCTCGAGGTGCGTCCTCGGCTGAGTTGAGTCACTTGCGGAAATGGCTTCATACCCTTGATTCGCCCTCTGTGGAACCCGCCACAGAGGGGATGTGCAAATTAAGGAACATGGGTTATCGCTCGGATGAGATGAGCGGGGCTTAGGTGGGAACGGCTGCGGTCCACTACTGGCGGCGAGGAATATCTGTTGCGATGGGTATTCTGATAGGACTACACACTTTAGTGTCTAGTCAGGTGTGTGGAGTTGTGACGGAGTTTGGGGAACTTGTGTGTGTTGTATCTTTTGTATTGTGTTTTGTGTATCAGTAACTGACACTGTTTAAATGTTTTTGAAAGCTGTGGTGATCCATTCGGGGGTGGTTAGTAGTTGTTTAGCAGGTATATCTTGGATACGCGCGGGATCTAGCTGGGGTTGGAGTCATCACATATCAGAGTCTTTAGTCTTCCGCTGTGTTTGTTGAGGCAGTTCCACTTAGTTGGTTTACAGTTTTGAGAACAGTTGTATTTTACTTTATAGTTTTGGTTTTGGTATAATCACTTTAAATTAATTTACTTAAAGTACGTTTCTTGATGGTCACTTTTGATTACTATGCCTCGGGTAACCGAGATGGTAGCACTTCCATCCATTAGGTGGTCTTAGTAAGGCACCTTGGTGTATGGAGGTGCTACAGTCCTCATCCAAGAAAACCCTCGACCAAAAGGGTGAAGCGTACAACTTTTACAACCAATTTTCATGTGAGAGTTGCAATAAATACGGTCACGAGGCGGATGTGTGATTCCCATTTGATGGTCCTTCTCAAGAGATCTCATACGAGGTGAATGTAATGCAAGAGTAAAACCAAAGAAACAATCATTTCTCTAAGGCATATAACACGTGCATGAGGAACCACCCAAATTTCTTATGGACAAGCCAAAGCGTACAAAACTCAACTCCTCCATAAAAACCCCAAAGGCAAAACAATTTCCAACCAAACACCCGAAATTTCAACCATTCAAACTCCCCAATTTCAATTCTAAGGGACAAGGGAACCAACCTTATCAACCTACACATCAAAGAAATATTCCCTCAAACAACAATTTCAACAACCAATTGCAAAAATTCAACCAAGGCCAGAATTTTAACAATCAAGGAAATAACTATTGCCCAAATCAAAATCAAAATTTCAACAAACAGCAAGGAGCGTAGTGCAATCCCTATGAAAAAAAGCCTAGAAAAGTTAATGACCCCGGTAGTTTCTCTATACCATGTATGATTGGCAAAGTAAAGGTAGAAAGAGCGTTGTGTGATGCAGTTGCTAGAACAATATGAACCTATAAGAAAAAAAAAAAGACAATTTAATAAGGGTAGTCAACAAAACCTTTGTCAATAATTAAAAAAAAAAAAGATAATGGTTTAAACAAAAACTTACCAATACTTTTCTCATATATGCCTTTCTCGACCACTCTACAAAAATATGACAACAATTTTGGAACCGTTGTCATATTTATTTAACGACGGTTTTTCTAAAGTAAAAAACCGCTGTCAAATTTTTTTTTTCACAAGTACCATCTTGGCACCATTACAAATTAAAATAAGATAACGATTCTGAAAATTCTTGTTTTATAGTTAGGATTACAGTTTTTCTTACAACCGTTGTAAGATTATTGACAATGGTACAGTGAAATATATCTCCATTGCCAACTTATAGGAATGGTAACTTTTACAATGGATTTCCGTCTTGTCTAGGATAATTTTTAACTGCTCTTATTATTTGGCGTAGTGAAAGCTAGTGATTAACAAATAAAAATGACAAATAACTGGTTTGGAGGTAAATATGGCAAGCCAGAAATTGTATAACATTTTTCCATGTTATATCGAATAATTTTTAACTGCTCCTATTTTTCGATATAACATGGAAAAATGTTATACAATTTTATTGAAAAGAAATTATAGAGAATTATATAAGATGACTAATTGACGTAATAGAGTATAAATAAGAGTGTACTCTGTAAAATTATAAAAATATATTCTCTAATTTAACCCGAACCCTAAAATGGGAAAGGTAAAGTTTGGTATAGAGGTCGCAATAACCTAAGATTTGAATGAGTTGACTACGTACAGAATCCTCATCTTCGTCCTCTCAATGGGAATTTGAAAATGTTCCAAATCACCTGACCGGAAAGGCGTCAGGAAAGGGAGGTTGTTCCGCGAGTAAGATGAAAGAATTAATTGAAAAAGGTACGATAATTAAAACGAAGTTTAAAAGATAAGTGGCCTTAAGCCATCTGTCTAACAACTACAATTATTTGACAATGGGTTGAAGAGCAAAAAAGTGAGACTGTAAGGTTTGATATAATAGTCACGTATGCCATATGTCTAGTGTGGGTGGATGATACACAACATCAATTGGTTCTGGTTTACCTTTTTATATGATAGATAGATGATTTAACGTTAATCTTAAATAAGTATGTAAATCAATATCTCCATTTAAAACATGTAGTTGATCAATCTATATTTACTGTATGGCATTACTCTAGACGATTCTATGATTGAGCTCATCGTAACATCGATTGAAATAGTAAAGCGTTTTTCAAACAACTAACCTCAAATTGGCAAGTGGTCAACTCTCACTTCCCTACGACCAACTCGTAAATGCTACAATTGAAAGATCATAGATCCTAATTAGACACTCTAATTAAATGACAAATTATCTCATAATTTGAGTTTATGTGATCTATGTAACATGCATGCAATATAAAAGCATATTAACATAAAGATTAAGGAAAAACAATTTCCTTACATTGAGAAATGGTAGTATTTGGGCACAACCTAGATCACCCATCTTGGTTGTTCTTGAGCTATTGAGAATGGCAAGATCATCCAATCTTCAAATTAGAAGAGCTCCTTTAAGTTGCACCCAAGAACAAACCTCCAACTCATATGATTAATTTTAACTAGAAATTAACCATATAACCCCTTGAATATTATGTAAAATAATACTAACACTCTTAGTATTTATTTTGATTTACTAACAATCTTAGTAAAGATGATACTTATGATTTCTAGAGAGAAAGACCAATTATTTTTCACATGCAAAACACACCAAAAGAAGTAGTGTAAAAATGAACAACAATTGGAGTGTTGATGGGAAAAGTGACGGGTGGAATATATGGTGTGAGGGAGTGCACTTGTTTTTATTTTTGTCCAATCTTATATCACATGCAAGTGATCATAAGATGACTTATGGAAGAAACAACAAGTAAAGTGAAATTATTATGTCTATAATCATCCACTACACTCCATTTACACGGTCAAATGTCCCATTAACGGGTCCATTTTAGTTCTTATATTTGTCGCACAAATACGTGTAAATTTTTATTTAAACATCGTATCATGTTTAAATGTTTCCAATTAATTCGTCTAAATCACTCCGTAAATATATGTGTACCACTACACATATTATTTACGTACTAATATTAATCACATTAATCAATTAGTATAATTTTAGTAAATTAACAGTTAATTAACTAAAACCCGTTTCCCAAAATTTATTATTCAATTATCACATAATTAAATAATAACTGCCTTTCCTCGAGTTCGCAACTCGAATTCTCTCTTAAAATAATTGACTAACCTTTTAGGCTACAAATCAAGGGACTAAATAAATTGTATCTCATACAATTAATTAGTTGTCTATTGGGGTTCGTTCCTATAGGTGTGACCGACAGGGGTCAGTTGATCACCGCCGTCTCACGACAATAACGTCAAACTCTAGTCAGCCAACCGTTATCGATTTACGTTAATCAACTGGCGAGGATCAAATAATTAAATATCTGATGATATTCCATTAATGAGATTTATTATGTTAACGCACTATTGTGGAGGACAGTAACTCCAACAATCTCCCACTTGTCCGACACAAGGTGTGTGCTAGCAATTCTCTTGTCCGTTTTAATCTCCCACTCAATGCAAGGTGTCTTTCAGGTCGCACTTGCACACGAACATATCGCGAGTGGTTTTCTTGATCGGGAGTGTGACTACCTGACCGGAAAAATCTCTCACAGATTACTTCCGAGCGTGGCCACGCATTTGTAGTCGTTAACTCCTTGAGTGTCCTTGAGATATAGTTACCCAACGTGGGTGGACAATTCCTGTATGCCCTATCTATCCTATTGCACAATACAACTCACCATGACCTAGTAAATGCCCTTTTGACCTCCTTTCACGGCACGACCTAGGACAAAAACCAAAGTCACTCGGAAACTGCACTTGCTCAGATAATAGTCTCCAGTCAAAAGAATCGACTCATTAGAACATCTTAGAGATCCCCGCCATGACCAGGCGTCTATAATAGAACTTAGGGACTCTCTAAATGGTCAATGTCCGGTAAAGTGTCACACACTCTGCCTATGTAATCAACTAGTCATCACGTATGACCTTATGGTGTTGAGCAACCATCAATCGACTTACAATCTTGTCACTCCGAGACGTAACCTCATTAAGTGACTAGGGACAAAATACAATGTTCATCTTATTCACTTGAATGGTGTTCAACATTGTCTCCACAACTTATTCAGATAAACAAGGTATTCAATGTTTTCAGTCAAACTTAATGATTGAGTTCTTAAAGAAACTCTAACAATAAATGCGATCATCACTTATGTAAATATAATTACTTTATCCAATATTTACATAACGATCTTCAGCAATTAAGGTATACTGCTCAATCACATTGAGATGACATAACCATCATGTCTACCTTATGTCAACGGCTTTGGTTAGAGGATTAGCAACAGTTGCATCACTCTAATTTCCATTGCAATTTTCCTTTGTTCTATGCAATCTTTTTATCACATAGAGCCTTTCTAAGTACATGTCTAAACAAGTTTTTAGACTCTGGTTCTAAAGCCAGTCAAACACTACCACTGTTTTCACAGTCTCTTGGGAGACGATATTCGGCTATCGGAACAACTCTAGTTCCATTCAATTCCGGTTATCAACTATTTCTTTTACAACATCGGATGCTGTAATGTACTTAGCTTTTTGTTCATGATTTTTACGTATAAAACTTATACATACACATTCTTTATATGACATCTTTTATGTATGAGTCCTCATACATATCTTCTTTATACATGTATAACTTCTTATACATATATGTATAACTTCTTATACATATTATTCTTTATGCACATAACACTCTTACATGCTAACCATTCCTTAACGAGGCCCATAACATCTTATAAGCATAAGAATGTTTCCGTATAATCCTTTTACACAAAATTCATAAATTCCTCCAAACTATAAGAGTAAATCCTCAGTGCTTCTCAAGTACTCAAGGATGCTCTTGATAATCATCTAGTGACACTCACTAGAAAATGATTGGTAATGACTTCTCATATTCTCAACATGATAAGTCCCGACGAGAGAAGCTTTTAGCATATTTAATAGATCCTGCAGCGGAAGCACAAGAGATCATATTTATTGTTCAACAACTTGAACGAGTCAAGAATATTATCACATAAGTCTCTTGACTATAATGCTAATATCCATGGAGATCTATCTCATTAGATCCGGATATTTAGGATGCGCTATGCTACTCTCAAATATTCAATCGAGAATATTTCAAGTCACTAATATGTCAAACTCCTATTTAGACTAAAAAAAACATCACCTTAGCTACATTTCTAGTCACTAATATGTCAAGCACATATTTAGACTAAGAAACTTACTTTAGCTCCCACTAAACTCTATGTATCATCATGTTATCTCGACACTCGAGTAATACCGTTTTGATAGACTACATGACTGAACCCAAAGATCCAACTCTTTGACGTATATTGATCACAAAAGGGATCTTTCAAGCATGCTAGGCTTCTTAGCATTGACAACATTAACAAAACTTCTCCCAAGGAGAAAGTTTCATTATTCTTTTGCCTAAACTCATCCTCATGAGAGGCTATAATACTAAGACCATACAAATTGATAAAGGCATTTGGGTTGTCACAAACTCTCTATAACAAGCCCAAATTTTAATTATTTTATGTAACCTTTATGACAAGATCAAGGTAACCAACCAAAGTATTAACCTTAAATCAAGTCTCGAAAACATCTCGTGTTTTCTTCCTTATCGCATCGTGTGCAAGGAGATCAATTCGAATTGCATGGTGACACGCCATCACATAGAGTTCATACTATAGAAAAGCCTTTGATGTGGGTTTAAGATTCGTCACTTTTTAAAAGTAACGCAATATTATCGCAAAATTATCTCCTTATAACCACTGAGCCACAATAAAGAACGTCTTCTTGCATTGTACTCAGTTTGTGGGTCCTGGACTTCCGCAAGTTCAAAATTTCTCCCACTCTGTCTTCCAGAAAATTGAAAATCTTTCTAGAAAGACAGCATTACGAGCCACAAACTCTTTGTTCTCGTTTTGGAGGAGTAAAAACCAAGTGGTTCAATTTTGGATAACCCTCATAAATACATAAATTGGTTCTGAACATAAACATTTATGGTCCCAAATGTATAAAAAGACAAGTTAGGGACCCTCCCTACCCATTTCTCATATGGAGTCATTTAGGCTATTATAGTCGGGTTTTAAACTTTTAGTGAGAAAATGGCTTACAAAAATTGCGAAAAACCTCAAACTATATCTCATAAAGTTCGGTTTATATATGATGCGTGTCTTTTATATGATGTTTTACATCCCATTTTACACGCATTTCAGAGCTCGTTCATGTAGTTTATGCTACATTTCTCCCTATTTCCGTCTACTTCCGTATTTTTGTACATTATTGCAGAAATGTGAAGAATCCAGCGGAAATCGAGCTAAATCCGTCCCCGAGTATCCTGCATTGCATATGACGTGAAGTATTCACCCGAGGAATGAGCTTGGTGCGCAATCCAAGGCCTAAAAGACAAGTCCACGAGTTTATAGAAGTCAAGTAGCAGCTCAAGCAGTCGATCGACCTCTGCTATCAGTCGATCGACCAACTTGCGGGTTCCAGAAGCCACTGTTTACTGAAGACCAGTCGATCGACCAGTCCTAGCAGTCGATCGACCAAATTGCTATTCCAGACGAGAATTAAAAGACCGTGAATCTTGAAGCCCAAAGTTATGTTAGGTTTAGGAAATAAAGCTACGTTAGTTGCTATATAACGTAACCTAAAAACATCAGTTTGACATCAAGTTTTATCTAAGTTTCACATTCAGTTTTTACATTAAGTTCTACATACGGTTTTTAGAATTAGGGTTGGGAATATTGTTAGCATTGGAATTTTCGTTCTTGTTCTTAATCTTTCCTCTGCAATCTCGGTATTTTTCTGCCCTATTTCAATTTACTTCTAATTCGTTGTTAGTATAGAATTGATAGTTAGATTCCCGAAACCATCTTATTGTTGCATGTTAATTACCGCTTTAATCATGAATTCAATACTTTATTGCCCTAATATTATTGTTGTTATCACTTTCACCATGAGTGGCTAAATCAATTGTGCTAGGATGTAGGCGAATTATGGCGTAGGCGGCGTAGTATTAAATTGGACTGAATTCGCGTGTCAGTCGATCGACTGACATACTTGGTCGATCGACTGACCTCGTGAGGTTACCTTTCGTTTTAATTGATTCTAATGTTGTATTTAACGAATCGAATGCATGCGACTAGTTAGATGCTTAATTTATGACTGACCCATTAGATCGAAAGATAGGGACAGTTGTTAGACCACCAATTAAAATGACTAAACTGTGCTGAGATCGAAAGATAGGTATAGTTTAGGCCGTTAGTCACTTTTCAGGACGAGAGTCAGTATTAGTGATATTAGGGACTTATAGCGAGATCGAGAGATGCTATCTGTTAAGAGTGGACCGAGAGGACCTCTTGTTTCCCGCCTCACTTGTGTTCGATTTAGACCTGTTTAGTATGCTGCCGTCGAAGCTGTAATGAACCGACCATCCTAGTACCCTTTTTATCTGTTAAAATCCGTCTTTTTAGTTTACTGTCTTTATTTATTCTTAGCTATAGACCAATTCAACTCAACCCCCACAATCGTTATCTTAGACTATAATTAGACAGCTAGAAATTACGTCTGCCTCCTTGTGGTTCGACCCTGTTACCACTAGCCTAGGTTAGTCTTAATAGGAAATTATAAATCTTATTTTTGGTACTCACAACGACGGGTATCAAATTTTGGCGCCGTTGCCGGGGAGGCAATAGTTCTAATTTTTAGTTGTTTTATTTTTAGTCTTTCTTAGTTTAAGGGACTTCTGTTCCTTAAACTTTTCTTATATTCTTTTTGTAGTTTCTTCTTATGCGCAGGTCACAGAGTGGTGAACTAGTACCATTCGATCCTGAGATAGAGAAATCTTTGCGCGAGTTGAGACGATCACAAAGGGTATTACCGACAGAGGAAGAGCTGAGTACTCTGTCAGGCTATCACGAGAACGAGCTGTTCGAGGAAGATCCACAATCTTCACCCGTTTCCACCTCTTCAGCCGAGACAGTCACTTCTCCAGAAATTCTAGTCATGGCTGAGGAAGCGAGTATAGCTAGCCATTCTGAGCCGACAGCTGCAAACTTATATAAGGGGTTCGAATTACCAGGAGATGCCAGGAAGTTCGAACCAAAGCCTTCATACATCAATATGGTTGAGAGAAACCAGTTCGGGAGAGCTGCAAATGAAGATGCAGCTAAGCATATGGCGACGTTTATCGACTACTGCTGTTCCATACCCCCACCAGCCGGCGTGACCCAAGACCAGATCAAGGAGACCATGTTTATCTTCTCCCTTCGTGATGCTGCAAGAGAGTGGTATAGAGATCTGGACCGAGCCGCTCATGGGATCACCGACTGGAATTCCTTGGCATTGACATTCTACAAGAAGTACTTTTCTGCTTCAAAGACGATTGCTATTAGGGCCCAAATCACGAGTTTCAAACAAGGGCCGGATGAGAACTTCCACGAAGCATGGGTCCGATTTAAGAAGTTGGTGCGAACCATACCGCACCATGGTTTCGAAAAATGGAGCTTGTACAATCATTTCTATAATGGGCTGTATGACGATCAGAGGGCTATTTTGGGTGCTGCAGCCAATGGTCGATTTGCTGAGAACTTGGGAGAGACCAAGGGGTGGAAGATCATCGACGATCTAGCCACCCACAAGGCTGAGTATGGGAATTCCAGAGGGAACCATAGGAGAGCTGCTGAATCTTCCTCTGTTGCTGCACTTGAAGCTCTCACTGCGAGATTTGACAAGTATGAATTGGGAGGAGCTTCTAAAGGTGGGATGTACCAAGTAAATGCTGTGTCAGACGGTCCTTTCGTCTATGAAAGGTGCGGAGCTGAGGGACACGTTTCGAAGAATTGTCCTAGTCCCTTTGAGTCTTGTGCTGCCTTTCAACATTATAGGCAGACAAACACCTACTATGAGCCTAATGTTCATCCCAACCTGAGGTGAAGTAGCCAGAATGTCCTAAATCAAACTCCACCTCCGCAGCAGCAACCCTATGTGCCCCCTCATCAAAAGCAACAACAATATCAAAAACCTCCTTATGTGCCGCAGTAGCAACAACAATCCAATAGTTCTGATTTTGCTGAGTTTAAGAACTTGTTGATGAAGGAGTCCCAAGCAAGAGAGGCTGGGATGAAGCTACTAGAGAGCCAAATTGCTCAATTGGCTAGTAAGAGTACCTCTCGAGCTCCGGGACACTTACCGACTCAAACCGACCAAAAAAAGACCCTAAATGCCATCACATTGAGGAGTGGGTTCACCCTGGAGGGGCCTGCCATGGTCGAGGACGCTGTTGAAAAGAATGAGGCGGATCCGAGTCCAAAGAGAGCTGAAACGAATAATTCAAAGAAAAAGGCGTCTACCAGGTATATCAGTCGATCGACTGATACACCCGGTCGATCGACTGATATGCGGGTTACATCAGCTTCTGGAACTGTACACCTTGGTCGATCGACTGAGGATAGTGGTCGATCGACCAAGATCACTGCTGATAGCGAGATTGTTCGTCCTCCGATGCCCGATAACTTAAGGGACCATTTGTTTCGGGGCACGACAACTCCGAAAGTGTTAGGGCGGACCGAGTGCTTTGATGGGTCCGTCCCAATTCCGAAGTTCGATCCGATGACGGTTAATGGCTCACATTTGAGACGGTCTGAGGAGGATTCGAGCTTTAACAAGGAGAAAGTAGTGGACTTCCAGCCTAAGTCCACGGATGCCGGCATGCGCAACTTAGAGGAGAGGGCTAAGGTACTTCTTACAGCCCCATATTCGGAGAGACTAGTGCCAACAAAGGAACAGGTATCTTTCAGTAAGTTTGAAAAGGTTATTCGTAGCTTGAATGTCCAAGTACCCTTCCTTGAGTTGGTCAATCAAGTGCCTGCCTACACTAAATTCATGAAACAACTCCTGTCTAAGAAAAAAGTCGCTTGAACATGTTCACACTGTCGCATTAACCAAAGAGTCATGCTCTTACTTGTCTCACACTGCACCCCATAAGCTAGAGGACCCGGGTAGCTTTTCTGTTCCTTGCAATATAGGTACCTTTTCTATTGAGAAGGCATTATGTGACTTAGGAGCTAGTATAAGCGTCATGCCTTTGAGTCTAGCTAGGAAGCTCAAATTGACTAGGTTCGCAGTAACAGATATGACAGTTCAGATGGCTGACCGATCTGCGGTCCAGCCAATAGGGGTCTTAGAGGACATCCCTGTCCAAATAGGGAAGTTCTTCTTCCCCGTCGACTTTGTTGTACTTGACATGCCTGAGGATGCTCATATACCCATTATTTTGGGTAGGCCATTTCTGCACACTGCTGGTGTAGTCATAGATGTCGGTCTAGGAACCTTGACTTTCAAAGTGGGAAAGCATTCTATTGTCTTTGCCTAACCTGCTAAGAAAAAGGACCCCATGTGGCCTGTGACTTGTAATACGGTCTCTGAAAAGAAATCGTACTTTGTGCTTCCTGAATTGCCTGTCTCTATTACTACTTCTGTGTTAACCCCTCCGCCCCAGACTGGGAGCAAAAAGGAGGAAGAATTTGTTGTTTTAGATGTTGCAGGAGCTGGTTTGGGGAAGGAAGTGCTGCAAGTTGCTCCAGATGTAAAGAAGCCGCTCATTCAAAGAGGAGGTCTTGGTTGCCTGAGTTATGGAATTGATGAGGTAGTTGATGACGAGTCGGTCAAAGCCAGGAAGTCCGACTTGGATTCTGACAAGCCCGAAGAGATCCCTGACTGGGGAGATGATGAGAGTGTTGATCCGTTGAGCCATACGGACGTGGAAGCTAAGAAGAGTGCAGCTGCTCAAATAAGCACCGTTGAGGCTACCTCTAGTAGCCAGAAGCCGACGAAGTGGGCCATACCGTGGTCTTTCTTGATCAACTATTAGTTAATCGAGCTCTTTATAAAATCCATTTTATTTGCTTTTGTTAGACACTTTTTATTGATTTTGTGTGCGCGAAAACTTCGCATTTTATTTTGTTTGCTTAGGATTTCATGCGTTTGAGACTTTATTTTGGGTTTTGCGCAATTTTGGGCGCGTATTATTGTGCACTTGCAGGTTTTTTGACCTCATTTGCTCAAGTAATTGAGCAAATACGAAGAAATAAGGAGTACAGCAGTATTTTCAGTCGATCGACTGGCTACATTGGTCGATCGACTGAGTAGCACTTTCTAGGAGCTACTGTTCCTGACACCGTGGTCGATCGACTGCCATCCTTGGTCGATCGACCAAGGACGCTGCTGTACCTATTCACGACCTCTCCCCTGCTGTGTTTGTTCGATAAGCGGACTTAAGGAAGTTTTCTACTCCACTTTTCTTTCCGTCAAATTATTTATTTCTTCTATTTTCTCAATTGTGCACAATTTTACCGCTTCAAAAAAAATTGTCTTCTCGATTTTATGCGTGGGTTTTATTTGTCTTTCAGGTACCTTTTAGTAGCACTGCTGGCTACTGAAACCTCCTAGCTCACGCTGGTTTGGGGAGGTTTCCCTTTTGCTGCGCTTAAAGTCTTGTAAGTTCCCGATTTTCACTTCATGTCTTATTTATGTCATTTTCCCGCAAATTCCCATTTCTCTTTTCTTCATTACATGATTTTGCACAATGGGGACATTGTGTGATTTGGTTTGGGGAACGGTTTTGCGTCGCATATCATTTGCTTGCATTCACGTTTACATTTTATTTTGCATTGTTGTTTATTTCTTCATATACATCAAAAATAAAAAATAAAAATTGATAAAATTTCAAAAATTTCAATAAAATGCACGTTTATTTTAGCATATAGGTTGAGTCGGAACGGTAGTATTTCAATGATGACATTGCATTTGCACCTGTTTTGCCTAAGCCTTGCTAGATTGACATGTTATTAGTAGAATCGTATAAGTGCATATCTACGAGTTTTCGTTAATTATTTGCCGAACTTGAGACTTGATTTGGAATTTTGGCAAACCACATCATATTTCTGAGATTTAGAGCCTATAACTGGTGACATCTATGACCGGTTTATTTAGGAATGTGAGTAGTACTCCATATGAGGCATGTCACATAAATGTGCATAAATATGAACTTAATCTGCTTAATACCTGTACGCATTCGGTCTGTGGTTAGTTGACACATGTGGTAGAGGTTTCCTTTTCTCATTTTGCCCATAAGCTCCACACCGCCAAAAATATCCTTTTTGTCCTAATTACTACATCCTACATTTAGCCTGTCCTTTGTCAAGCTAGTAGTCTGTGTTCTTGGGGTTGTTACTCATTTTTGGTGGCATATGCTCATGTTTGAGATAATATTGGGAAGATGAAAAGAAGGAAAGAAAGAAATAGAAAAGAAAAGAAAAAAAAAAAGATGAAAAAATGATTCGAAAAAGAGAAAAAGGAGTTCTGTACTGTTTAAGCAGTCGATCGACTGCCCATTTTGGTCGATCGACCGAGGTTCGAGAAAGAAAAAGAAATCAAATTCGCATAATTCAAGCCTTTATCTTTTGGCGATTTTTGCTCCCATGTATTATTCATGTTTTATGGGGAGTTAGTTGATTACTTTTATCTCTGGAAATTGTGAGATTTGTGATTGCTATAGCACCGTTCTATTTGTTTTTGAGCAAGAAGTTGGATGTTGCCGTATGGTTCCGTTTCGATACTAGCTTGATCACCTGTACCTCCACTTTTCCATAAATGTTTTGCCTCTTCTTACCCATACCTCACATATCCACATTTATACCTCAGCATATGTCATGGTCTTTTGTTGGTTGGAATGCGTATGTACGGTTGTAGAGATTGCTTTCATATTAGACTGCAGGCATGTTCTGATAGGTCGTAGTTAGGTGAGCATCATTACATTTACTTCTTTCTATCTTACATATATTCACCTGCACTTATTGAGTGATTTGAGCGACCCGTGAGAGTCCAATTTGATAAGTCTCTGCAGTTGACGGTTCAGTAGTTTTAACGACTTTATAACTCGTTTGCATGATTCATTTGCTAATTGATTGTTGGTTATGCATTAAATTGGTTTAGGCTTTACATGTTGCATTTCGCTCTGAGATTGAACTCGTTCCATTAGGTCATTAGATCGAGTCTAGTTCTTGCTTGAGGACAAGCAAGGGTTTGGTTTGGGGAAGTTTGATGCGTGTCTTTTATATGATGTTTTACATCCCATTTTACACGCATTTCAGAGCTCGTTCATGTAGTTTATGCTACATTTCTCCCTATTTTCGTCTACTTCCGTATTTTTGTACATTATTGTAGAAATGTGAAGAATCCAGCGGAAATCGAGCTAAATCCGTCCCCGAGTATCCTGCATTGCATATGACGTGAAGTATTCACCCGAGAAATGAGCTTGGTGCGCAATCCAAGGCCCAAAAGACAAGTCCACGAGTTTATAGAAGTCAAGTAGCAGCTCAAGCAGTCGATCGACCTCTGCCATCAGTCGATCGACCAACTTGCGGGTTCCAGAAGCCACTGTTTACTGAAGACCAGTCGATCGACCAGTCCTAGCAGTCGATCGACCAAATTGCTATTCCAGACGAGAATTAAAAGACCGTGAATCTTGAAGCCCAAAGTTATGTTAGGTTTAGGAAATAAAGCTACGTTAGTTGCTATATAACGTAACCTAAAAACATCAGTTTGACATCAAGTTTTATCTAAGTTTCACATTCAGTTTTTACATTAAGTTCTACATACGGTTTTTAGAATTAGGGTTGGGAATATTGTTAGCATTGGAATTTTCGTTCTTGTTCTTAATCTTTCCTCTGCAATCTCGGTATTTTTCTGCCCTATTTCAATTTACTTCTAATTCGTTGTTAGTATAGAATTGATAGTTAGATTCCCGAAACCATCTTATTGTTGCATGTTAATTACCGCTTTAATCATGAATTCAATACTTTATTGCCCTAATATTATTGTTGTTATCACTTTCACCATGAGTGGCTAAATCAATTGTGCTAGGATGTAGGCGAATTATGGCGTAGGCGGCGTAGGCGGCGTAGTATTAAATTGGACTGAATTCGCGTGTCAGTCGATCGACTGACATACTTGGTCGATCGACTGACCTCGTGAGGTTACCTTTCGTTTTAATTGATTCTAATGTTGTATTTAACAAAACGAATGCATGCGACTAGTTAGATGCTTAATTTATGACTGACCCATTAGATCGAAAGATAGGGACAGTTGTTAGACCACCAATTAAAATGGCTAAACTGTGCTGAGATCGAAAGATAGGTATAGTTTAGGCCGTTAGTCACTTTTCAGGACGAGAGTCAGTATTAGTGATATTAGGGACTTATAGCGAGATCGAGAGATGCTATCTGTTAAGAGTGGACCGAGAGGACCTCTTGTTTCCCGCCTCACTTGTGTTCGATTTAGACCTGTTTAGTATGCTGCCTCCGAAGCTGTAATGAACCGACCATCCTAGTACCCCTTTTTTATCTGTTAAAATCCGTCTTTTTAGTTTACTGTCTTTATTTATTCTTAGCTATAGACCAATTCAACTCAACCCCCACAATCGTTACCTTAGACTATAATTAGACAGCTAGAAATTACGTCTACCTCCTTGTGGTTCGACCCTGTTACCACTAGCCTAGGTTAGTCTTAATAGGAAATTATAAATCTTATTTTTGGTACTCACAACGACGGGTATCAATATATTTGACTACACCATACTCTATGGTGTCCCAAGGAGAAGGTATTATGTGAACTGGTTCACAATCTTCTTAGTTATTATCAAGGTCATTACTTGATATTACCCATTTGATCTTCAAAGTCATTACTTTGAAACTTCCGATCAACATCTTGATCTTGACGTTCTTTTGGTTTACTACTTCATTTTGAAAATATTCCACGTTTCAAAAATTACTTTTATGTCTTATTAAATAGATATGAGGTTTTCATATCTATTTAACATTACAGTAAAAGTAACGAAGTATATATATATAACCAACTATCGACCTTAAGCATCCATATGTATATGGTCAATCACCTCACTATTGTGTTTCTTTTCTGCAAAAGAAAACATAATATATGCACACATACCATAAGACTCACAATCAAATGGTTGTTCAATGTGCTTTTAGTTTACTCGTTTGAAACGAATTTACTTGAGGTGTGATCAATTAGGTTCACTGGAATAGAGACATTAAAATCTATAAGATAGTATAATATTTAGTTTCCGTGAAGAATGTAAAATTCCTCTAACTTACGTGGTCTAAACCAACCACCAAGTCATCATAGGAGTAGGTACAACATTTTGTTTTAAATCACATGAGTGATGCCTTCTATGTATAAACATAGATGATTACATTCTTTTAAAACCAAATTTAGGTACATTATTCCCTATCGAAATCATTGCTACTCGAGCACCATTTCGATACAAAAATGTCTTATGCTAGACATCTTACGTTTTATCAATTCATGTAAAATTCTTTACAAAGAAATGCCCCGTACTTGGTATCTCATACCAAGATAGTGGAACTAGCCTATCCATTGAGTAGATGTCTCTTTCAACTTTTTTTCTATCGCATACATCTAGGGTTAATTCTTCTTAACTCCCACTCACTTTCACATTCCTCTTTGCTTCAATCAAGCAAAAATGAATCTCATGAAGACCTCTCTTCATGTCATTTGTGATATTTTATACACTTAGTAAGAGTGAATTACTATAAAGTGAGTGAAATATATGGCAAAATCTCAATTTCTTGCGAAATTGGACTACCTAACCGTTCAATTGTCATCATATGTCTAAACTCTTTAGCGCATAAACAATCGATTTGGCCTTTCTCGAAGTGAGCCATTTGACGGTATCATATTGGAGTATTTTTTATGTTTTTAAAAACTCTTTTTGCAAACTTTTGAATTACTCTTGAGTAATTAAAACTAATACGTCATCTTCATGATGGAGGTGTCACTTCCGAAATCAAGACTCTCTTGATAAAATGTGACTTCCTTTTAAACTCGTAATATGAGTTTGCAACATAAAACCCCTTTATAATATTTATGGACGTTAAGTTGTATAATAATCGCAAAAATCGTTGTAAGCTTATGTAGGTGAATTGGTAAATCATGTTACCAATCATTAATTCCTTCAAAGAAACCGCTTCTTATGAAAGAACGAAACGATTATAATAATAAATAGAGGATGAAAGGAGGATGAAGTGCGCGATGTCATAGTAAATACATTAATGAAAAAGAACCAAAAATCGGAAAAATTAACATTCAATGTTTTAAAAATACTTGTGAAAACATGTTCAACAAGTTTTAACATTTATATAATGATCTCCCACTAAATTATATAAATGATTCCAAGATCCGTTTTTTGACAAAAATAGGCATCGCTTGGGCGAAACATCCCATAATTGTGTAAATTCGGTAAGTCACGTTGACTAATTTTACCTCTAGAACTCTTGGTCGACGAATTTCCTTAAATCCATCTACTAGCCCCGGAACACAAGACCGTCTTATATCCCGTTGAGTCGAACCAATTTTGGCGTGTGATAACCGCTTACCACCCTACTTACTCAAGGTAAAAAGAGAACACCCCGCTTGGCGAGCGTGGCTCTAATGAACAAGAGATTCATAGGTGTTACTAATTGGTAAGGCTAATCTAAATTTTAGTCATGTGAGAGATCTTGTCAATTTAGTCATAAATTCCCTATAAGTGAACTAAGTCGGCGAATGTAAATGACGTGAATTGACAACCGCGAAAATAAAATGCATGTGAATGGCGATTTTGGCATGCGCGAAAATAAAACAAGCAAACATGTAAGCATATGAATAAATCCTAGTATGGCCACCTAGTTAATAAAAACTAGTCTATTACATTTCGGAAACCAACTCCTTGGTCCCTTGCCTCTTCATTACCTAAGTGGCTCTTCCTTGTGGGATTTGGAACACCTTCCAAAAATAGACTCTGTCTCGTTGTAATCCGTCTTTTGGAAACGCCGATAAAAATAACTAATACAATTAAATTACATAGATATTCCTATTATAAATTAATTAATAAAATAAATAAAACTATTAATTAATTACTAATCGATGATACGAGATCGTATTTAATTACAAACAAATCGATATTCCCATTCATTTCGGGTAATAACGATTAAAATTAACTAGGCCATACTAGGTACAACGAGATAAATACTTTAAATAAATGATAATCATTCATTCAACTAAAATAAATATGCTTAAAATGCTGTAAAATGATGCCAAAATCGCCATATCTATCAATCGTTGGTATTCATCTCGGTTTTTGTGGATTTAATCGATTTTTAACATGTAAAAATCAATAATCAACTCTTAAATCTCATTTATGTCCAAACTGTTTTCAACCTCAACATTAGTCCTCACTAATTTTATGATAAATAATTAGTTTGATTTGGTGATATTTTGCTAATTTAATCGATAAAATCATAATATTTAAGTAAAAATCCAAAATAATTGAAAAATTACCCAAAGAATTGAAACAAAATTTTTTAGTATTCTGAAACACTCCCAATAACACCAAAATGTCATAAAAATTGCCCAAAAATTCCGGATAAATTTTATGAAGAAAAAGATCAATATTTATCGGTTTTTAACCACTAAAACCAATAAACATCCAAACAAGGTGAAAATACAAATTAAAATTCACTTTTAATATTTAAATAATATTTTTAAATGTACATAAATTTATCATGGGCGGAATCAAATGTTTCGAAATTATGATTAATTAATATCACTTTTATCGACTTTTATCTCATAAAATCAATAAACATGCAAAAAATTCGAACCAACCTTCACCTTTTTGCATATAATCAGTAAAAAACATGCATTAAATACCATAAACAATCCATGCACCGAATCAATTTTTAACTATTTTTAGTCAATGTTTAACTAAAATACGGCATTTTGACTCGGTTTTCTACCAAAAATCATTAAAAATAGCAAAATAACTTCAAAAATCACCAAACAATACCACAAAACTTTTGAGATCAGTAGGTATGTATATCCCAAAAATTTCCTGCTAAAACCTCTTCTAACACAATTTTTGAGTTTTTATAAATTATCTCATAATTCATTAAAATGCTTAAAATCAACATGCAAATTACAAGCCTAAACTCTGATACCACTTGAAAGATCATAGATCCTAATTAGACACTCTAATTAAATGACAAATTATCTCATAATTTGAGTTTATGTGATCTATGTAACATGCATGCAATATAAAAGCATATTAACATAAAGATTAAGGAAAAACAATTTCCTTACATTGAGAAATGGTAGTATTTGGGCACAACCTAGATCACCCATCTTGGTTATTCTTGAGCTATTGAGAATGGCAAGATCATCCAATCTTCAAATTAGAAGAGCTCTTTTAAGTTGCACCCAAGAACAAACCTCCAACTCATATGATTAATTTTAACTAGAAATTAACCATATAACTCCTTGAATATTATGTAAAATAATACTAACACTCTTAGTATTTATTTTGATTTACTAACAATCTTAGTAAAGATGATACTTATGATTTTTAGAGAGAAAGACCAATTATTTTTCACATGCAAAACACACCAAAAGAAGTAGTGTAAAAATGAACAACAATTGGAGTGTTGATAGGAGAAAGTGGCGGGTGGAATATATGGAGTGAGGGAGTGCACTTGTTTTTATTTTTGTCCAATCTTATATCACATGCAAGTGATCATAAGATGACTTATGGAAGAAACAACAAGTAAAGTGAAATAATTATGTCTATAATCATCCACTACACTCCATTTACACGGTCCAATGTCCCATTTACGGGTCCATTTTGGTTCTTATATTTGTCGCACAAATACGTGTAAATTTTTATTTAAACATCGTATCATGTTTAAGTGTTTCCAATTAATTCGTCTAAATCACTCCGTAAATATATGTGTACCACTACACATATTATTTACGTACTAATATTAATCACATTAATCTATTAGTACAATTTTAGTAAATTAACAGTTAATTAACTAAAACCCGTCTCCCAAAATTTATTATTCAATTATCACATAATTAAATAATAACTGTCGTTCCTCGATTCGCAACTCGAATTCTCTCTTAAAATAATTGACTAACCTTTTAGTCTACAAATCAAGGGACTAAATAAATTGTATCTCATACAATTAATTAGTTGTCTATTGGGGTTCGTTCCTATAGGTGTGACCGAAAGGGGTCAGTTGATCACCGCCGTCTCACGACAATAACTTCAAACTCTAGCCAGCCAACCGTTATCGATTTACATTAATCAACTGACGAGGATCAAATAATTAAATATCTGATGATATTCCATTAATGAGATTTATTATGTTAACGCACTATTGTGGAGGACACTAAGTCCAACAACAATAAACACCATTCACTTGTGGTATTAAGATCATTTCTTGTTTGCCTTAGCTTTATGTGAGAAACCTGGCCGAGTAGCTATTATAGAATACACTTATATCGTATTAGGCAATTTGATATTTATACTAAGCGTATACGTTTGACGTTGATTATTACTCTTCAATATTTCTTCACCATGATATATTAAATTATGTGAATTTTACTTTATAGAACAAGAATTTGCATTTTCATCACTAAAAATAGTGAAAATTTGATTATCCCTCTCACAACATTCGTGAAACAAAATTGAAAAATCATTTGATAAAGTGATATGCTGCAATGCTTTATAATCTCCTCGTTTTTATTCTATTCCACCATCATCGCCAGAACAATCATCTTCTTGTTCATCTTCTATAATATTAACACTTTTGCCTTTCTTTTTCTTTAGCTTTTTAACACCTTATACGGACAAAAATATCCTTTCACTATTACCCTATGCCTTGTCATATCTGTAACAATGTTCTGTACACCTGCATTTGTAATTGTTATTGAGATTCATTTGTTTTCAACTAATTTACGTAACTAAAATTGGTTTGTGGGATACATACCCTTGATTTTGGAGATCACTTTAACTACTAATCTTTCATGCATTACAATGCGTTAAAATGTTGAATTGTACTTCAATTATCTACATGCAAGTAATATCGAATTAACAAGCATATTGTAATTAAAATTTACAAAAAATGTCTCAAATGATTTTTATTACAATCAATTTGAATAGTGTTATGAAATATTATCTTATAATATTATATGGATGTCAATATCTTAGAATATTCTAAAGTTTATGATCTTATGAAAACTTTACCCGCATTGTATGTGTATAAATAACCCCTCATAATGGAATAATATACAATTATGTCTCTCTCTATATTTTCTCTAACTTCTCTCTACAATTCTCTTGTCTTTATTTCACAACACGTTATCAGGGCGAATCTTAATCCAATTGAGCAAGAAGAAACTAATAAACTTAATTTGTTCATATATTATTTATTCAGATCTGATATCAGGCGGTTTATATTAGATCTTATTTTTTTTATTCAATATATTAAGGTATTTTTTGTTATTATTTTAATCTTTACTACCTTTCGTACGATAATTAATTAATCTTTCACATGAACGGAACGTAGTGCATATGTGATAATATGTACGTACATTTATGATCTTGTATTCGTTTAAAGAGTTTGATTTTTTCTTTATTTGTCACGACGCTAATACTTACGAAGTGAGTATGATAACGTATGATCTTTTTTATGCTTGGTTGAGTTTGTTCTGAATGTTAGTTTTGATTATTTGTCTCTAGTGCTAAAGTACTTATTGTATTGGCTTCTTGTCATGTAGCTGAGTATTAGGTTCGATCGTTCAATTTAATAGTATGATATCAGTTGTTTATACTCTCTAGTTGTTAAGAATAAGGATATTACACAAGTATTGATATTTTCTAGTCGATGTTATTTTATTGAGGACTTTGGTTTAAGTGTTCAACAAGAATACATTTTGTTATTTCTTTAATTTGGTATGATAATTAAAGTGTATGAGTTTTCTTTTATCATGAAATCAATTGCTTTGATAAAAAGTTGTTTTGCGGTAATATTGTTTGCTCTATTTGGGTGTTTTGTTCTAAATTAGACGTTGTTTACATTGGCTAAATTAACCCAATATTATTGTCAAAGTTATATCAAGATTGAAGGAAGATGTTTGTACCATCTATTTTTTATTTAATAATGAATTAACTTCAATGATTTATGGAGACATGTAATTAATTCATCCGTGTGATAAAATTTTCTCAATTCACACTTCAATTATTATGCTAACTGGATGAATACTTGCTATATAATTTGTAAGTGCTTCAACATCTCAAAGAACATGGAATATTGAGGTACTGTTTGCATGGTTTCAAATATGGAATGTCGGCATCTTTTTGTCATAATAATGGGCTTGTATTGGGTTTTGGTTAGATTTGTCTTAATTTATATAAATCTGTAAACCCTATCTTACTACAAAATGGTATTAATTTTTATTTAGCAGTTGTATGTAGCAAATGATATTCATGAGTGTGTATAATAAATTTACTCGTCCTATAAAATTTATATATTTTTGACATAAGATTTCATATATGTGGTGGAAAAGTTTCGAAGACGGACGACATATATATCATAAAAATTTGGACATAGAGTTTCAAATGATTTATTTTATAAAGATGAGAGATATGCTCATATTATAACTTTGGCCAGAAGTTCGAAGTTTTAAAGGTTTGTAATAATTTAACACCGTTTCATCACTACAATATTCATATTTTATAAGTATAAGTGGCCAGAAGTCCACGTCTATGAGTATATGAACCACTGTTCAATTTAAAACGGTCTTTATGAAAGGCAAATTTATTTGCGAATTGATTCTTGTTCACCTAAAGTTGAACAGTATAATGACATATGAAATTTGATCCATTCCTTGAAGTTAATGTGACATCTCATAAAGACTCTGTCTGTAGCAGAGATCGAGAATATGGCGTTATGATAAGCCTAACATTGCGGCCTTAATTGAGCCTAATAATGTGGCATTTGATGAGCCAAGTAAAGAAGCCTTAATATAGCTTAATGATGTGACCTTATTGAGCCAAATTTGTTCATTGAAAGAAATGAAAATATCTCATGAAAGTGAATATCTCATGAAAAGTCATGTGAGAATATGAGACTCGTATATGCAACAGTTAATATGAGAAAAGAAAAAATGATATACGAGATGAAATTTTGATATTCGTAATATGACCAAAGTTCATAGTGTTTACATATACAAAAATTATGACTTGAAATTCATAATGTTTATAAATATTAAAATTGTGGCCTAAAGTTCACAGTGTTTGCAATTCACATTTATCATATGGTGATTATTAAAACCAGAATAAACTCGAGGTTTATTCAATTGGCTGTCAACGTTATATAAAACTATGGCATATGAGATTTAATAAATTATGATTTTATTGTAGAAAATTAGGTCACAAGTATTGGTAAAATACGAGGACGTGATGTGTTTATTTTAAAAACACTAATATTCTGAATGAAATAGGATATTTACTTTAGTCCTGAAAAAAAGTGGTCATGTGACCAATATTTGATATCTGGAGAATGGTTGAACAATACAACTAATTTGAGAGTTGTTGAATATTTTATCAACCTTGAAAGGAATAATTGATTTGTAAGTTGAATTGTGGTCAATTTACATGTATCATCATGCTATACAACACATTAAAAGAATGTGATAATTATGAGTATGTCATCATTTTATTTGTTGAAGATTATAATTATTGGCCATTGAAAATATTCAAAGAGGAATATATTCCATTGGAATATAGATGAATCTTGCCTACATATATGAGACACCTATTGTGTCATATGTCACATCATTTATCCGGTTGAATAAAGTATTGCTAACTACACGTTTAGCATGAAAAATATAGTCATAATTATCACATCATGATGATCACATGTTTAAATCTCATTTTAAGAATACATGTGGAATGTAATATTTTACAGTCAACTGGTCCACACATATCGGTAATGATTGGCTGACTAGAGTTTGACATTACTGTCGTGCGACGGTGGTGATCAGTTGATCCCCATAGGTCATACCTAAAGGATGACACTCTTAATTGATTATTTAATTGATCGTATGCACGATAGGGGTTAATTAAATTGCTTAAAATTGACGGACGATTTTGTGAGTATTATTGACGTATCTTATTGTAATTCGATTAAATAAGATACGGTCTGAGTAATCAAATTGTTTTCTTACTTAGATAAAATTTTCAAAATTTTTAACCTAAGTTTTGAACATTATGAGTGTCATGGTATTTTTTTCCAGAATGTTCATGAGTTTAAATTTCAAATTTTGAAATTATTTGAAATTTTTATGATATAATTTGAAGTTTATAGCATATTTTTATGTTTTTGAGTCCATTTATGAACAATATTAAGAAATCAAGTTTAATTATTTTCAAATGTTAGTTGAGACTAATTTTGAGTCCTAACATGGTTAGGGTAATTAACTTGTACATAAATATGAATTTATGTGATTATTGTGATTTTAAAAGGTTAAATCACGTAAATCCGTAAAAACCGATTAATATACGATATTGGCTCTTTAAAGGCGATTTAGCATAAAATTGAGCATGTTCATACATATTATAAAGCTGCATTTTATTTATGATTGTCATATTTTAATTTTTTGTAATTTTTGAATTATGTAATTTTACTTAGTATGGCCTTAGTTTCAATTGGTATTACACGAAATGCATGGGAATATCGATTCAGTTGTAATTATTGTGATCTCGTATCACCGTTTTGTAATTTAATAGATTTATTTTATTTTAATTACAAATGTATAATAGGAAATTATGTAATTCATTTTGTAATTTATTTATTCCGGAGTTCCTTGAAGACAGTGCCACTCGAGAAGGCGATCCATCAAAGAAAGTATTGCCTTGAAATGCGTGCCAAGACCAAAGTTCAAGGGACCATACGAGTTGGTTTTCGAATTTGTAATAGTTTATTAGATTTACTATTTTAGGAAGGCCATACTAGGATTTTATTTATGCTTTGCATTTTACTTATATGTTGCATGCATCGCTAAATCGCCATAACTAAACATGCATTTTTAAATCGAGTTTATCGACCGTGTCAATTACAATTATCGTAGTTCACCGCTTTATTTCACTTAAAACGTGATAGATAATAAATTGACATGACCTCTCGCTAAAATAAACAATTGAGACTTAGCCTTACCAAAAAGTAGAAACCATGAAAACCTATTTCATGAGGGAGTGCTATCGGCCCTACCGGGGTACAAACCTTGTTACGTAGGGGGAGTGGGTGATAAATGTCTATCCACCGAATTCATGTTGATAAGATATTCTCCACCACGATCGGATCGTAGTGCTTTAATCTTCTTGTTCAATTGGTTCTCTACTTCCTTTTGAACTTCTTTAAATTTCTCAAAAGCTTCACTTTTATATTTGATTAAGTAAACATACCCATATCTACTTAAATCGTCGGTAAAAGTGATGAAATAGTCATAATTTCCCTTAGCGGTGATACTCATTGGACCACATACATCGGTATGTATTAGTTCCAACAAATCACTTGCTCGTGTCCCTTTACCACTAAAGGGAGCATGAATCATTTTGCCAAGGAGACAAGATTCGCATCTTCCATATGATTGAAAATCAAATGGCCCAATAATTCCAGTCGACACTAGCCTTTTGATGCATTTCTCGTTTACGTGACCTAATCGACAATGCCAAATGTATGATTCATTTGGATCAGTTGTTTTGTGTCTTTTGAATTGTATGTTATAGATATCTTTGCTCGAGTTAAAAGTTTCAAGAACATAAATGCCATTAATTGAAGTGCCTCTGCCTATGGCCAAGTTATTCTTTGAAATTTCACAACAATTATTCTTAATAGCAAAAGAAAATCCTTCCATGTCTAACATGGCAACGGAAACAATGTTGTTCGATAAAGAAGGTACAAAATAATAATTATGTAAGTACAACTCAAAGCCATTAGCTAAAACAAGTACATCAGTCCCTCTTGAAGTGGCGGCTACCCTAGCTCCATTTCCTAATCGGAGATCTACATCACACTTGTTTAGCTTTTCCACATTTCTAAGCCCCTGTAAATGATTACAAAGGTGAGAACCACAACCGGTATCCAATACCCGCGTTGAGGTGGAAGTATAATTTATATCAATAACAAAGATTTCGGAAGAAATATTACCAAGTGGAGCGTCAAGTCCAACATTGATATCTCTCAAAAAGACGGGGCAATTCCTCACCCAATGGCCCATGCCATGACAATAAAGGCATATATTATTGATAGTCCCACTAGCCAATAAATCTCTATGATTTGAATTAGACCTCTTATTTCTCTTCCTCTTCATGAATTTTCTCTTCTTGATGGCAAGCCTTTTGCGAAAACTCCCACTAGCTTTCTCATTTCTCCTTGCTTCTAAATAATAAATTTATGGTATGGCCTTCCTAAAATAGAAAATCAAATAATCTATTACAAATTCGGAAACCAACTCCTTTGGTCCCTTGAATCTTCAAGTGGCACGCGTCGTCTTTGTCAGAATGCCTTTCCGAATGGCGCCGTCTTGAAGGAACTCCGGAATTACAAATAATAATAAAAATACATAGTTATTCCTATTATATATTTGTAATATGAAAAACTAGTAAAAATAAAAGTGATTCGAGATCACAATAAATTATAACCGAATCAATATCCCCATACATTACGGGTAATATCGATTAAAAAACTAAGGCCATACTAAGATAAATTACATAATTCAAAATTAAATAAATAAAATATGACATTAAACAATGAAATATGCAGCATTATAATATGTGTCTATCATGCCAATAATGTGCCAAATCGCCCTATTTAACTTATATCGATCATATAACCCGATTTTATGGAAATTCATGACTTTTAACTTATTAAAATCGTAAATTAATACTAAAATCTAATTTTAGTCCAAGTTAATTATCATAACAATCTTAGGTCTCAAAAATTAGTCATTAATCAATTTTGATAATAATTCAACTTGATATAATTTTATGCTCATTTTGACCCTAAAATCGTAACATTTATGAAATAAATTCAAATTTAATTACAATAATTTAAAAATATGAATTTTTAAGTTTTTGAACATTTTGGAATATATCCATGACACTCATAATATCAAAAATCATGATTAAAATTTTCGAATTTATTTCGAGAAAAAATGTTGTTGCGATTTATCGGTTTTGTCAAATAAAACATCTAAAGCATAAAAAAATTAATCTAATCAATTTTACAACTTTATCTTATAAGTGGGATATAAATGCAACCTAAAATAATTTTTTCATGCCATGTAATTTGTTTTAGCTATTTATGCTAAAATAGTCACTATTTATGTTATTTTTACACTAAAAATTCATAAATCACGCAAATGAATCAAGTTTATCTTTAATTTTACACACAGTGAGTAAAATATGCATGTGACAACATATTAAAATTTCATGGCCTTTTTTGAAATTTAACTAATTTTAACCTTTTTACCTCCATTTAATTCATTTTTATCTCATAAAAATCATAAATCATGCAAAATAAATCAAATTTATACGAAATTTTACATACAATAATTAAAATATGCATGTGAGGTCATATAAAAATTTCAAGGTCAGAGACCATGTTTAACTATTTTTAGTATTTTAAATACCATTTTAATCATAAAAATGTAATAAAAATACTAAAAATCATTAAAATGAGCAATAAAATACCGTAAATCATAAAAATGACCTAAATATATTTTAGGACCAGAATATACAATATACATTAAGATTTCGTGGCTTTATCTAATAAATCACAACTTTTTAGTTATAATTAAGTTACTAATAACTCGAAAAAACTATAAATCGATTATGCATGCAACATCCTATGCTCTGATACCAATTGTAAGGTTCATATACCTATTATTAGATATTTATAATAGTGATTTAATTAACATATTAAATTTATCATAGTGGATCTAGTGCATGCATAACAAAATAAAAGAATAAGGAAAGAATAATTATTCATTACATTGTTGTATGGAACGAAATGCGCACAAGTAAGGTCTCCTACCTTCACTTATTCTTGAGCTATGATAAGTATTAGGATGATCCTCCAAGACTCTATATTAGGAGCCCTCTTTTTGATTGCACCCAATATTTGACCCAAAATTACTACTAATGTTAACTAGATATTATGTAGTAATGTACCCTTAATTATTACTAATATTACTAATATTACTACACTATTAATATATGACAAATATTAGTATTTGAGTGGTTTTTGAGGTTTTGCATGTAAGGAAGAGATGAGCATCTAGGGAGAATAAAAATGAGAAATATTGAGAACAACAATTGTTCGTCCCACACCTTGAAAGTGCCGGCCATATTGCTCTTTATAGAGCATTTTTGTCTTCTCCAAATATCACATGCATATGCTTTATTGGTAGTGTCATATTATGTAGAGGCAACATCACAAGTGGTGCTTGTGTCATAAGATTTTTTAAACAAAATAGAAGACTTAGGACAAGTGTCCTATCTACTCTAAAAACCGGTGCCCATATTCCATTTTGGTCCATTTTTATCTTATAATATTTGTCCCACAAATGCTTATAAGTCTTATGTTTAATTATCTTACATAATTAAATATTAATTTGATCAGACAACAATTATGTGACAAATTAATAAACATATATTCACTAAACTTATTGAGTAATATTTTACCATTATATAAACATATAATGGGTCCCATAATAGCTAGTTTGTTAAATTTACAACCTCTTGTAAATGTAAATAACTAAATACCTCTACCTCGAAATATTTATAAAACCTCAACATAATTTAGTAAATTAACATATTAATCCACTAAATCGAATCTTATTTAATCACATTATAGTAAGATAGAAAATCCAACTCATATAAATAAGGGATTAATTAATCCGTATTGAATACAATTAATTAATTATTTACTTGGGTCTCATCCTTTAGGTGTGACCTTAAGTGATCAACTGATCACCACCTTCAACACAACAGTAACGTCAAACTCTAGTCAGCCAATCGTTACTGATTAATGTTAATCAGTTGATTATATAATTTATCATCCCTTTCGTATTCTTATTATGATATTTAATTATGTGATCGCCCTATTGTTGAGGACACATACTCCAACAATATCCCACTTGTCTGAGACAAGTGTGCGTCACCAATTCTCTTGTCCTATTACAATCTCCCACTCAATGCAAGGTGTATTACAGGTCGTACTTGCATTTGATCATATCTTGAGTGGTTTCCACGATCAGGAGAGTAATTGTCTGACCGGAATTATCTACTGTAGATACCTCCGAGCGTGGCCACGTATTTTCAGTTCAGTATTTCTCGAGTGGCCCTGAGATTTCAAACAATCCTGACAAGGGGGTGGACAATTCCTATCGCACTATTCCCTTCATATAGCCACAGTTCATCATGACCTAAAATATACTCATTTGACTTCAGTTACGACAGTCGTATGATATAAATCAAAGCCATTCAGAAATTTGTGCCAACTTGAGCGAATAGTCTCTAGTCAAAAGAATTGACTCATAAGAATACTATAGTAGCTCTTGCCACGACCAGGCTTTATAAATTTCCAGAACTCTATAAGCGGTCACTGCCCGACAGAGTGTCCCATACAGTCTGTCTATCTGATCGACTAGTCATCCCATACCCTATGGCACTTGAACTTGCCATCAATCGCATCACACTCTAGTCACTTCGAGATGTCACCTCCTATAAGTAACTAGTGGCGAATTCTATGTTAATCCAGTTCATATTAATAGGGTTCAAAATTGTCTCAACAACCTATTTGGATATAACAAAGTAATAAATAAATGAGTTTGCATAAAGAAACTCAAACAATAAATGCGATTATCATATATAAACCAAAACAAAGTTTTTCATTTCATATCTTATAATCTAATACAAACTTGGCATTCGTTTCAGACCCATGGAAATAACATGTTGGTCATGCTTAGCCTGCAATAAAGGCTTGGTTAAAGGATCAGCAATGTTATCATCCGCCATATCGGTAATGTTATCATCCCAATCCACCGAATCGAGTTTGACGACGAATTGGACGTCTTACTTTTGGAAAGTGACGAACCCACGACCTACAAAGCTGCAATTTCTATCCAAATTCAACTTTATGGCAAGAGGCCATGCAATCCCAAATAAAATCTATGCATGAGAACCAAGTATGGGACTTGGTTCCTCTGGTTGGTTGGGAGCATGTTTGTACCTCAAAGATAAACCTAAAAATAACCTTGCATGTTAAAAGTTTCTGGTCCTAAGTGATTTTTAGGATATTTTATACTATTGTGTCATATGTCACATCATTTATCTGGGAATTGGTCCACTCGTTCGAGTGGTAGGGTTCACTCGGTCGAGTGTCTGGTACTCGGTCGAGTACTAGCTCACACTCAGTTGGGTGCCCCTCTATGGATTGCAATTCCGACTAAGGATTACTATTCTTATACTAGCGGTTACTTTACTAACAACTATTACCAATCATATCCTACTATAGCACTGAAGTTCAAACATACACGGTATTTAAAATGTTAAAGAACAGAGCTAACGCCACTCACAGTCTAACACGTAATAACCATCCACCAAAACACGTCATATTTCTCATTACTTTCATCCAATTATAAATGTTATCACATACCATATGAACAATTATATCATGCAAGAAGTCTATTAACTCGTATAAACACATACAAAACTACGTCATGTGAGGACTTGCCAATTTAACATAGCACACATATAATCACACAACATGTCACTTCAAGTTTCCCGACTCGTAACCACCCACGTAGTGACCAACCGAAACAATAGGATCTAGTTTTGAAATGAGGGATCCTTCTCACCCAAAACCGACCCCCTATTGTACTCATGTCGGGTTCATTTTATTAGATACTCCTAGATCTATTTTAGTTCATTGGTTTAGGTTCCAAAATCGTCGCTCTGACACCACTTTGTAACACCCCCTTTCTTACCCGACCAAGGTAATTAGGAAATGTTATCGTCTCGGTTTTCCGAGGCAGTGAAATCGGAATTACAATTAAGAAACTTCATTAAATAAATAACATGTTTAGTGATTACATAAATGTAAACAAATGAATAGATGAAATACAACTCGTCTATGACTATGTCATCCATGCTACACTACTCGGCTTCGAGTCCAAGGCGCGGTCCAAATTCCGATCACGTCAACAAGCAAACCTGTATTGAACCTGCTCCCCATATGATCAGAAATATCATATGGATCGACACATGCCACCCTGGATATTATTTTCGATCGAGTGCCAATTTCTGGGCTGTGAAATTCGTTAGAATTGTATTATTACTTAATTTTATCCCTTAAATTGGCTAATTTCACCATGTAAGTTATGTTTTCTTTTCCTCTTATATTTTCCAATTTCATTTTTGTTTATATCCATGCTAATCCCTTCAAATTTTGTCAATTGATGGCACATTTTGCTTGATTCATGATATTAATAACGTTTTTACATCACTTCTGATGTTAAATACGAAATTTTCATGCTGAATTTTACCCCCAAATTTTTTTATGAGCTTGAAAATATATATTCCAGAGTCGATAGTTTGATTTTTGTATTGATTTCTTGGTTAATTGTTTAAAAAGGATAAAAGTTTAGTTGTTATTGCTAACTTTTGTCGTACCTTTGAAAAATTTGCCTTGAAAATTGTGTTACAAAATTTCCGATACTTTAATGTTCGTTCCTAAATTTTGATTTTTCCGTATTTGAAACTTAGTTTAATTAATTAAGGAGGCTACTATCCTTGTTGGTAATGACATATATCATCTTGAATCAAGATTTCATTTTTAAGATGTTGCCCAAAATCTTTTGAAATTTCATCTCAAAAGAAATAATTTGAATTTTACTCTCAAATATGACTTAATTATTTCTCGGTAATTAGTCCTTGTTGATGTAGTATTGTGTTGATTCAAATGTTGTTTAACAATGTTAGGTATGGTTTTAAAATTTGAAAATTTCGTTTTAAAGTTTTCTTGATTTAATTGAGTAATAAGACTTCAATTTTGGTAATAATGTTATTGTTGGAGTTAGTGTCCTCCACAATAGTGCGTTTACATATTAAATCTCATTAAAGAAATATCATCAGGATATTTAATTATTTGATCCTCGTCAGTTGATTAACGTAAATCGATAACGGTTGGCTAACAAGAGTTTGACGTTATTGTCGTGAAACGGCAGTGATCAACTGACCCCTTTCGGTCACACCTAAAGGAACGAACTCCAATTGACAATTAATTAATTGTATGAGATGCAATTTATTTAGTCCCTTGATTTATTGATTAATAGGTTAGTCGATTATTTTTAGAGAGATTTCGAGTTGCGAACTCGGGGCGCGGTTGTTATTATTTAATTATGCGATAATTGAATAATAAATTTTATGAGCCGAGTTTTAGTTAGTTAATTGTTAATTCACTAAAAATTGTACTAATTGATTAATGTGATTAATATTAGTATGTAAATAATATGTGTAGAGGTACATGTATATTTACGGAGTGATTTGGACAAAATTTATTGGGAAGCATTTAAACATATATCGATGTTTAAAGTAAAATTTACACGTATTTGTGCGACAAATATAAGAACCAAAATGGACCCGTAAATGGGACATTGGACCGTGTAAATGGAGTATAGTGGATGATTATAAACATAATCATTTCACTTTCCTTTATGTACTTCCATAAGTTATCTTATGTTCATTTTGCATGTGATGAAAGATTGGACAAAAAAAATAAAACAAGTACACTCCCTCACTCCACCTACTCCAACCGGTTTTCCCCCTCCATATAGACCAATTTCTGTTCATTTTTCACATGCTTGCTCACTTGTGTTTTTGCATGTGAATAAAATTGTCTCTCTCTCTAAAAATAATAAGAACACTTACTAAGCTTGTTAGTAATCAAAATAAATATTTACTAAGCTTTTTAGTAATATTATAAATATTATCAAGGGTTAAATTTTACAAGTATCTAGTTAATATTTGTAAGATTATTTGCGTGTTGTTCTAGGGCACAAACTAGATCACCTATCTAGTTTGTTCTTGGGTGCTACTTGAAGGAGACTTTCTTTTTGAAGGTTTTTCTAGGAGGATCATCCATTTTAATTTAGCTCAAGAACAAACTAGATAGGTGATCTAGTTTGTGCCCATTTTTACCATCAAAATCAAAGTAAGGAAATTGTTTTTCCTTAATCTTTATTTTTATGCTTTTATATTAGCATGTATGTTACATAGATCACTAAAACAACATATTATAAAATAATTTTTTTTTAATTAGAGAGTATCATTAGGCTATGATCTTTCAAGTGGTATCAGAGCCAGACTTGTAATTTGCATGTTGATTTTAAGCATATTAAACAAATTATGAGATAATTTGAAAAACTCAAAAATTGTGTTAGAAGAGGTTTTAGCACGAAAATTTTTGGGCATGCATACCTACTAATCTCAAAAGGTTTGTGGTAAAATTTGGTGATTTGTGAAGTTATTTTGCTATTTTTAATGATTTTTGGTAGAAAATCAAGTCAAAAATGCCGTATTTTGGTTAAGAGTTAACAAAAAATAGTTAAAATTTGATTCGGGTCATGAAATTTTTATGGTGTTTCATGAATATTTTCTACAGATTGTATGTATAATTGTGAAGGTTGGTTTGACGTTTTGCATGGTTATTGATTTTATGAGATAAAAGTCGATAAAAGTGAAATTCTAAACATTTGTTCCTGCCCTTGATAAATTTATGTACATTTAAAAATTCGATTTATAAGTTAAAAGTTAAATTTAAAATGTATTTTCATCTTGTTTTGATGTTTATTGGTTTTAGTGGTTAAAAATCGATAAATATCGATCTTTTTCTTCATAAAATTTTATCCAAATTTTTGGGCATTGTTTCTGACATTTTGGTGTTCTTGGGAGTGTTCCAGAATACTCAAAATTTTTTGTTTCAATTTTTGTTAATATCTTCATTAATTTTGGATTTATTACTTAAAAGTTATGATTTTTCCGATTAAATTAGCAAAATATCACCAAATCAAACTAATTATTCATCATTAAATTAGTGAGGACTAATTTTTGAGGTTCTAAACAGTTTGGACAATTAGTTGGGACTTAAATGAGATTTAAGAGTTGATTATTTATTTTTACTAGTTAAAAATCGATTAAATCCACAAAACCGAGATGGATACCAACGATTGATAGATAGGGCGATTTTGGCATCATTTTACAGCATTTTAAGCATATTTATTTAAGTTGAATGAATGATTGTCATTTATTTAAATTATTTATATTGTTGTACCTAGTATGGCCTAGTTTATTCTAATCGTTATTACCCGAAATGAATGGGAATAGTGATTTGTTTGTAATTTAAATAAGATCTCGTATCGTCGGTTTGTAACTAATTAATAGTTTTATTTATTTTATTAATTAATGTATAATGAGAAAAGCTATGTAATTTAATTGTAATAGTTATTCTTACCGGCGTTTCCAAAAGACAGATTTACAACGAGACGGAGTTTATTTTTGGAAGGTGTTCCAAATCTCACAAGAAGAAGCCACTTTTGGAATGAAGAGGCAAGGGACCAAGGAGTTGGTTTCCAAAATGTAATAGTCGAATTTTTATTAACCAGGTGGCCATACAAGGATTATTCATATGCTTGCTTCCTTTTATTTTCGCGCATGCCAAAATACCCATTCACATGCATTTTTTTTAGCGATTGTCAATTCACGATATTTACATTCACCAACTTAGTTCACTTATAGGGAATTTATGACTAAATTGACAAGATCTCTCACATAACTAAAACTGAGATTAGCTTTACCAATTAGAAACACCTATGAATCCCTAGTTCATTAGAGTCACGCTCGCCCAAGCGGGGTGTTTTCTTTTTACCTCAGGTAAGTATGGTGGTAAACGGTTATCACGCGCCAAAGTTGGTTGGACTCAACGGGGTATAAGACGGTCTTGTATTACAGGGCTAGTAGATGGATTTAAGGAAATTCGTCAACCAAGAGTTCTAGAGGTAGAATTAGTCACTCGTTGACTTACCGAATTTACACGATTATGGGATGTTTCGCCCGAGCGATGCTCATTTTTGTTTAAAATTTGGGTCTTGGAATCATTTATATAATTTATTGGGAGATCTTTATATAAATATTAAAACTTGTTAAACATGTTTTCACAAGTAATTTTAAAACAATGAATGTTAATTTTTCCTTATTTTGTTGTAGCATTTTAATTCGCAATGGCAACTTCATCAACTCCATCGACTACTTCACTAGGCAAAGATTCATGGCTAAGGTCCGTAATGGACAAATGTATCATAAAAGATGACGGTAATAACTTTCTTGAATGGGAGTCCAACATCAAAAGCGTCGCGTTGTACGACAACGTGCTCACTTACTTGACCGATGCCCCTCCCACCGAGCCCGGTCCAAGGGCCTCATCGGCGGTGCGGACCGCCTATGATGACCATTCGAGGATGTCGAACGATATTAAAAATGTGTTGATATGGTCGATGTCCCCAAAGCTCAAGCTTTCATGCATTTCTTTAAATGCGTACGAGATATTCACTCGTATGACTACTATGTTTTCACAAACACCTAAATTCCGCCAATACGATGCGGCGGCACGCTTCTTTGAAGCAAAGCTTGAGAGGGGCCAAAAGGTTGGTCCCCTTGTGCTAAACATGGTCGAATATGTCGACATCCTAGAGCGTCTAGGGTGTAACATTCGTAAGACTCTTGTGGTGGATCGAATCCTCCACTCACTTCCCACCAAGTTTGCCCACTTTAGGGTAAACTACAACATGAATGGCGTAACACCCCCTCATACCAAGGTGCCTTACCAGGACCACCCTACCATGAAAGTGTGTTACCGTCTCGGTTGCCCGAGGTTAGTACATATCAAAAGCGTCTGAACTGAGCACATTTATTAAAGTACTGTAAAGCATAAAGTTTACATCAACCAAATCCAAATGCTGATTCAACAAAATACAATTCCAATGTCTGACAATAAAGAAATCAAACTAAGACTCAGACGGTGATGCTATGACTGGTGATGACAACACTCCCATGTCTGTCCCCAAGCTCACACTAGCAATACCTGTCAAGCCTTCTCACCATGCCCGAATGGATCACCGTAGATTCCACAAACAACAACGGGGTCAGTATTACTCAAATAAGAAGACAAACAACAAAGTAATCAACTGATCATCTCCAATTCCAATCTTTCGTTCTCACACAGTAACCGACTACACACCGAAGTGTGTAGCCCTGCCAGATTACCCATCGCAACAGGTAATCCTCGCCGCCAGTGAGTGACCGCAGCCGATCCCACCTAGTCTAGCTCCTCTACGAGCGACAAGCAATCCCTGTCCCTTAATGTGCACATCCCCTCCCGTTGCAGGTTCCACGTAGGGCGAACTAGGGTGTGAAGCCACTCCCGCAAGTGACTCCACCACAATCACAATCACACGACATCACAGCCGTGACAACACCCTCACACCAACATCGTCACAACAATCTCCATACTCCGATGATCAAAGATAACAATAGTCACACAACAACATGTCTTAACAATGAACAGTAAACTGAGTAGGGAAACCCTACCTTAGCAATCAACAGTAGAATGAACTCGAACAATCAGAAAGGCTCCTCTACGAAGTCTTCTCCTATACAATAATCACATAACACAATTACACATTGCACAACCCCCATCTTCCCAATTCCGTAAATGTTCATAGTAACCCCAACGAATACGAATAACATAGAAATAGAACTTACCAACATTAGAATGAGGAATTATACGCAAGAACTCCGAAGATTACACACACACAACAATGCTATGGGATGATTATAAAGTGATTAGGGAGAGATTAGGGTTAACGTTGAAATGATGAAGTTTGAAATGATGTTTAAAAACTGACGCGGGATATAAAAATAATCTTAAACACTCCCTAATCAAACCGTCAAAATAACACTCGCCAGACCGAATACTCGGTCGAGCAAAGTTATACTCGGCCGAGTATCCTCTACTCGGTCGAGTATTCACTATACTCGGCCGGGTATTCATCGGCAGAACCAAAGCAACCCACGACAACAGCACTACTCGGCCGAGTAGGCTCTACTCGGTCGAGTAGTCACCAAAGAAAATCCGTAGTAATACAGTCTTCCCCCCTTAAAGAGAACTTCGTCCCGAAGTTCACACTCCACTCTAAAACAAGGCACAACACAACGCAACAAGACTATACTAACCACATGTAACAACGCCAAAGAACTACACAAGTCACCACAAAATTCACTACCCCGACTCAAAACAAAACAACAAAACAAGACAAAACACGACCGCGACCATCTCCTACCCCCCCCTAAAAAGACAACGGTTACGTCCTCGTAACCAAACATACCTGATCAAAAAGGGTAGGAAAACGTTCTCGAATAGCTTCCTCGGGTTCCCATGTGGCTTCCTCCACATTATGATTAGACCAAAGGACCTTGAGTAAGATCGTCTCACCATTCCGAGTCTTACGAACCTTGCGATCAAGAATCTCCTTAGGAATCTCGGCATAGGACGAGGATTCATCAAGCTCGATGTTCTCCATCTCAAGGATATGTGATGGATCGCTCACATACTTCCGAAGTTGAGATACACGAAAAACATTGTGTACCCTATCCAAAGCTGGTGGTAATGCTAACCTGTAAGCTACCTCGCCTACACGGTCCAAAATCTCATAAGGACCTATAAACTTTTGGCTTAGCTTACCCTTTTTCCCAAACCTCATAACACCTCTCATAGGTGACACTTTCAAAAGGACCTTGTCACCTACCGCAAAATCAATGTCCCTGCGGTGTAAATCGGCATAGCTCTTCTGACGATCTTGAGCTGCTCTCATCTTTTGCCGAATTAACTGGACTTGCTCAAGCATATCTTGTACCAGCTGTGGCCTTAAAACCACTGTCTCAGAACTATCATCCCAACAAACTGGACTTCGGCATTTCCGGCCATACAAAGCTTCAAAAGGTGCCATCCCGATGCTCGTATGATAACTGTTATTGAATGAAAACTCGATCAGATCAAGCATGTCTTCCCAACTGCCCCCAAACTCCATAACACATGCCCTCAACATGTCCTCTAAGGTCTTGATGGTCCGTTCTGAATTCGACCATCGGTTCGGATGAAAGGCTGTACTCATCTTCAAAGTTGTACCCATCAACTCTTGCAGTTCTTGCCAAAACTTGGATATGAACCTCGCATCACGATCAGAAACGATATCTCTAGGTATACCATGTAACCGAACCACATGCCTCCTGTAACCCAATGCCAGATGCAACTTAGACCAAGTATCTTTCATGGGAACGAAATGGGCTGACTTGGTTAACCGATCAACAATCACCCAAATCATGTTGTTACCTTGCTGTGACCTAGGCAACCCCACAATGAAGTCCATGGAGATCGACTCCCACTTCCACTCGGGTACTTCCAAAGACTGAATCTTACCTTGTGGTCTCCTTTGTTCACCCTTGAGCCTTTGACAGGTCAAACATCTGGCTAAAAACTCAGCTACATCTCTCTTCATGTTTGGCCACCAAAAAGTCTTCTTAAGGTCTTTGTAAAGCTTGTCACCACCCGGGTGAACTGAATAAGGAGTGCAATGAGCCTCCGTCAAGATCACTCTTCGCAACTCTGCATCCTCAGAAACACACCATCTCCCATCAAAACGAACACTCCCATCTGTATGGATAGAAAACCTGGAAACCGTTCCACTATCTACCCTTGACTTCCACTCCTGAATCTTTGGATCAAGCTCTTGCTTACTCTTAATGTTCTCATACAACTCTGACTCGATCGTCAAATCCCCGATGGTATCTCCCTTTCGTATCATAAAGATCCCCATCCTAGACATCTCATCCCTCAACTTCAGCAAAGACATAGCTGTACATAGGTAATGAACGCTCTTCCTACTTAGTGCATCTACAACAACATTAGCCTTACCCTCGAGATAGATGATCTCCATATCATAATCTCCAATCAACTCTATCCACCGTCTCTGTCGCATGTTAAGCTCCTTCTGAGTGTAGATATATTTTATACTCTTATGATCAGAGAACACCTTAAAAGTTGCTCCATAAAGGTAGTGCCTCCAAATCTTAAGAGCGAAAACAACGACACCCAGCTCCAGGTCATGAGTAGGGTAGTTCTCCTCATATTGCTTCAGCTGCCTCGAAGCATAAACTATAACTTTCCCTTCCTACATCAGAACACAACCAAGACCATTCTTTGAAGCATCGGTATATACCTCAAAGTTCTCACACCCCTCTGGTAAGGCTAGGATAGGGGCTGTGGTCAAGCGTTCCTTTAAGGTCTGAAACGCCGTCTCACAACTCTCATCCCAAACAAATCTGACTTCTTTCCTCATCAAAGATGTCATAGGCCGCGCTATGGTAGAGAAATCTTTCACGAATCTCCTGTAGTAGCCAGCAAGGCCTAAGAAACTCCGAATCTCAGCAACATTCTTCGGCGATTCCCACTTGGTTACGGCCTCAATCTTACTAGGATCCACAGATACTCCCTTCTTAGATATCACATGGCCTAGAAAAGCCACCTCCTCTAACCATAACTCGTACTTAGATAGCTTGGCATAAAGTCGATTCTCTCTCAAGGTCTGCAAGACTATCCTCAAGTGCTCCTCATGCTCTTCCTTAGTCTTAGAATAGACTAAGATATCGTCGATGAAAACAACCACAAACCTATCCAAGAACGGTGTAAAGATCCGATTCATCAAATCCATAAAAATTTGCTGGTGCATTGGTCAACCCAAAAGGCATCACCACGTACTCGTAATGACCATATCGAGATCGGAACATTGTCTTAGGAATATCCTCATCTGCTATCCTCAGCTGGTGATATCCCGACCTCAGATCAATCTTGGAAAACACACCTGCTCCACTTCGCTGATCAAACAAATCATCAATCCTAGGCAACGGATACTTGTTCTTCACTGTGACACGATTGAGCTCTCTGTAATCAATGCACAGTCTCATACTCCCATCTTTCTTCTTTACAAAAAGAACTGGAGCTCCCCACGGTGACACACTAGGCCTGATGTAACCCTTGCCTAGCAACTCATGTATCTGCTTTTTCAACTCTGCCAATTCTTTAGGTGCCATACGGTAAGTTGCTTTAGATATAGGACCCGTTCTCGGCTTAAGCTCCACGCTGAAATCAACATCCCTTTTGGGAGGTAAACTCGGTATCTCCTCCGGAAAAACATCTTCGAACTCTCTCACCACAGATATCTCAGAAGCTGTCGGCGGCTCTACTCGGTGGTCTCTCACATGACAGAGAATCAAGGGACACTTCTTCCTCAAACATGACTTTAAAGTCATCACAGCTATGAACCTACACTTAGGCTTTACCACAAACCCTCTATAGGACACCCTAACACCCTTGGGACCCTTTAAGGACACCCTATTTTGCCGACAATCTATCCTGGCATCATACTTACCCAGCCAATCCATCCCGACAATCACCTCGAACCCATCCATAGGAAACTCTAACAGGTCCACTGGTAAATCTACCCCTCCAACTACCATAGATACTACCTTATACAACTTGAGACACGACACAGACTCTCCCGAAGGTATGAACACGTCATCTTTAACAACCTCAAACTTTCCCAAACCCATAGACACAGCATGACTCTTAGACACAAAAGAGTGTGTAGCCCCTGAATCAAACAAAACAAAGGACGGTACGTTATGAACAAGAAAGGTACCAGTAACTACATGAGCATCATCCTGTGCTTCCTACTTGTCCATCATGAAAAGCTTCCCACTGTTTTCCTGTCCTCCACCTTGAACTGAAGCATTGGAGGTACTTGGCTTGGCTGCCGAATCTTGGGTGGTGCTGCTGTTCTGGCGCTGATATGATCCACCACCACTGCGGTTGTAACCGCCCTAGTTGCCCTGTCCACCTTTGTTGCCCCATGAACCTCCCGGTCGATTACTAGCAAAACTCCGAGTCGGCCCCTGAGAAAATTCCCTGACCGAGCTCCTGAACCAGTGTCGGGCTTGTAGCTCGTGCATTCCCGTCTTTTGTGGCCTATCCCACCACAGTTGAAGCATGTAAGGTTAGAGTTGTCACTCACACTCCGACCTCTATTCTTTCCTCAGCCACGAGATCCTCCCGAGAAACCAGCTCCACCAGAAAAAGCCTTAGCATGGTTGAAGTTCCCTTCTTGTTGGCCGACTGACTGTTGCTTCCGCTGTCAGCCGTCCTCTTTTCCGCAGCAGTCCTCTCATCGATCTCTCTTGAGAGATCTACCATTCTCTCAGCTTGACCCGCTCTCAGATACACTTCCTTGAGATCAGTAGCAACCCCGGCTGGCATACGACTCACGATCTTAGCAGATAAACCCCTCTCAAAACGGAGAGCCAAACCTCTCTGTCCTAGTTGAATGTCCTCAACATAACGAGATAGCTCCAGGAACCGATGATAGTAGTCAGTGACTGTCATCTCATCAGTCATGGTGAAGGAATCAACGTCGGATCTCATCTTGTGTCGGATATGCTCCGGCACAAACTGCTCCCTCATAGCACTCTTCAACCTGGACAAGGAATAGCTCCTTCACTGGTAAAAAGCTCTAGCATCTTCCTTGACGTTTTGCCACCAAACTGCAGCTTCACCTCTTAGGTAGTACACTACCTGCTCGACGATCATGTCTTCGGGGCACTTAACCATTTCCATGAGAGCTTCGATCTCACGGTGCCACTTCTCGAGTAGCTTTGGTTCACCTACCTCATCATATGTGGGAGGGTTGAAGCGAGCAATGATGATGCTGAGCTGAGTAGCATCCATCGACTTCTCATTCCCCTTTCCCACATTTTTGAGAGCTTCAAGGAGATCCTCTTGTTGCTCAATCATGCGAGCAACCTCATCATGAGTCATCTCAGAAGCTTGGATCTGCGCGGGAGTTCTTTTGGGCGGCATTTTGAGCTGACAAGAAACAAGGAAACGTAAACACAAAAGCCTACGGCTCAAAATGTAACAACCTTCCGCCAAAGGAACACTCGGCCGAGTATACAAACATACTCGGTCGAGTATACTAGATACTCGGTCGAGTATTCGACTCCAGAAGCAAACGTTAACAACTCAGAAACAACACTCGGTCGAGTAAAATAACACTCGGCCGAGTAGTCACTACTCGGTCGAGTATACTTACTTACTCGGTCGAGTTATCACATACAGTAGCTACTGCTACTCACTGCCAAACAATACTCGGTCGAGTGCTTGGTTACTCGGCCGAGTGCTCCCTACTCGGTCGAGTACCTGCCCTGCTCGGCCGAGTCACACAATAGACGGGTATACAGTATAAAGTTCTCTATCATGCTCACTATTCCCGCAGCAAACACATAACATCAAGGACTTAAATGCCACGTTATAATCATACCAACATACAATTCATGCATATTCTAACTCCAACATAACAAACATTCACAAACCCGTCACCTCCACCATCTCTCCAATCACCACACTTACAAATTTCAACACATACCCTTTTCAATTATCAACTATTACCAACATGTATCTTCACATACATGTACATACAAAACCTAACTCTCATCACACTTCCCCATGTTACCGGCTTGAGTTAATGAGAGCCAATTTGCGACTCCGGGACGTCTCCCGAGTCTTTGCGGTAGCTCCAAACAACTCTCCCCGGGTTCATTTTATTTAGACTCCCTAGGTTCACTAGATTCATTTGTTTAGGTGCCGGAATCTTCGGCTCTGATACCACTTTGTAACACCCCCTCATACCAAGGTTCCTTACCAGGACCACCCTACCATGAAAGTGTGTTACCGTCTCGGTTGCCCGAGGTTAGTACATATCAAAAGCGTCTGAACTGAGCACATTTATTAAAGTACAGTAAAGTATAAAGTTTCATCAACCAAATCCAAATGCGATTCAACAAAATACAATTCCAATGTCTGACAATAAAGAAATCAAACTAAGACTCGGACGGTGATGCTATGACTGGTGATGACAACACTCCCATGTCTGTCCCCAAGCTCACACTAGCAATACCTGTCAAGCCTGCTCACCATCCCCGAATGGATCACCGCAGATTCCACAAACAACAACGGGGTCAGTATTACTCAAATAATAAGACAAACAACGAAGTAATCAACTGATCATCTCCAATTCCAATCTTTCGTTCTCACACAGTAACCGACTACACACCGAAGTGTGTAGCCCTGCCAGATTACCCATCGCAACAGGTAATCCTTGCCGCTAGTGGGTAACCGCAGCCGATCCCACCTAGTCCAGCTCCTCTACGAGCGACAAGCAATCCCTGTCCCTTAATGTGCACATCTCCTCCCGTGGCGGGTTCCACGTAGGGCGAACTAAGGTGTGAAGCCACTCCCGCAAGTGACTCCACCACAATCACAATCACAATCACACGACATCACAGCCGTCACAACACCCTCACACCAACATCATCACAAGAATCTCCGTACTCCGATGATCAACAGATAACAATAGCCACACAACAACATGTCTTAACAATGAACAGTAAACTGAGTAGGGAAACCCTACCTTAGCAATCAACAGTAGAATGAACTCGAACAATCAGAAAGGCTCCTCTACGATGTCTTCTCCTATACAATAATCACATAACACAATTACACATTGCACAACCCCCATCTTCCCAATTCCGTAAATGTACATAGTAACCCCAACGAATACGAATAACATAGAAATAGAACTTACCAACGGTAGAATGAGGAATTATACGCAAGAACTCCAAAGATTACACACACACAACAATGCTATGGGATGATTAGGAAGTTATTAGGGAGAGATTAGGGTTAACGTAGAAATGATGAAGTTTGAAATGATGTTTAGAAACTGACGCGGGATATAAAAATAATCTTAAACACTCCCTAATCAAACCGTCAAAATAACACTCGCCAGACCGAATACTCTGTCGAGCAAAGTTATACTCGGCCGAGTATCCTCTACTCGGTCGAGTATTCACTATACTCGGCCGAGTATTCATCGGCAGAACCAAAACAACCCACGACAATAGCACTACTCGGCCGAGTAGGCTCTACTCGGTCGAGTAGTCACCAAAGAAAATCCGTAGTATTACAAATGGCATGGATAAGAGTTATCATGAAATTCATGCACTCCTCACCCAAGCGGAGAGAGATATGGAAGCTAGTGGGATTGAAAAAGGGGATGTTCTAACCATAAAGTTAAAAAACATATCCCTTGGAGTTAAGAAGGGCAAGGGGAAGGAAAAGTTCCAATTCAAGAAATCGTCAAAGAAACAAGACAAGGGAAAGGGGAAAACCGTTGAGAATGGCAAAGCCAAGGCAAAAAGAGTCAAACTCTCCGAGGCCGAATGTTTCCATTGTAATAGGAAGGGGCATTATAGGAGGAGTTATCCCAAATACTTGGAGGATCTCAAGGAAGGGCGTGTGACGCCTATTGGTATGATTTCCTCTCTTTATGTGATAGACGTTAATTATGCTTGCACTTTCACTTGGGTACTTGATACCGGATGTGGCTCTCACCTTTGTAATCATTTGCAGGGTTTAAGGGACGTGCAGGGTTTAAGGGACGTACGAGCACTAGCAAAAAGTGATGTGGATCTCCGCATGGGCAATGGAGCTAGAGTAGCGGCTGTTTTCGTGGGGACCTATGTGTTCACTTTAGCTAGTGGTCTAGAGTTTTATTTAAATAAGTGTTATTTTGTACCAACTTTAACCAAGAACATCATCTCCATTTCCGCGTTAGACACAGAAGGCTTTTGTTTTATGATTAAGGACAATAGTTGAACTTTTTCATTGATTGATCTGGTTTATGGTACGGCCATTTCAATTGGAGGCATTTATGTTTTAAATGATGTTAATGACGTTTATCATGTGGAAACTAAAAAGCTCAAAACAGGTGAACCAAATGAATCCTACATTTGGCATTGTCGTTTAGGTCACATAAACGAAAGACGCATTAAGAGACTTGGTTCATTAAAAGTGCTCAAACCATTTGATTTCGAATCTTATGGTATATGCGAGTCTTGCCTTTTAGGCAAGATGACTCGTGCACCTTTTGCGAGAAAAAGGGACACGAGCTAGTGAGGTTTTGGCTCTCATACATACAAATGTGTGTGGACCATTAACCATCACCGCTAGAGGAGGTTTTCATTACTTAATTACTTTTACTGATGACTTGAGTAGATATGGGTATGTCTACTTGATGAAGAATAAAAGTGAAGCTTTTGACAAGTTCAAAGAGTTTCAAAATGAAGTAGAGAACCAATTGGATAAAAGGATTAAAATCCTACGATCCGATCGTGGTGGTGAATACCTAAATTCTGAATTTGATTCACACCTAAAAGATTGTGGTATAGTATCACAATGGACTCCTCCTGGCACACCACAATTAAATGGTGCAGCTGAAAGGAGAAACCGAACTTTACTAGATATGGTTCGGTCTATGATGAGTCTTACCGAGCTTCCTGATTTGTTTTGGGGTTTTGCCCTCTTGTCTGCAATATTTTCACTAAATCGAAGCCCGACTAAAGCGGCCGATAAGACTACCTATGAGATATGGACAGGGAAAGTCCCTCATTTGTCATTCATGTGCATTTGGGGTTGCGAAGCATACGTCAAGATCAAGTCTGACAATAAGCTTTCACCCAGATCATACAAATGTGTATTTGTAGGATATCCAAGGGAAACACGTGTCTATTACTTCACAATAAAAATGAGAACAAAGTGTTTATGGCTCATGATGCTGTCTTCCTAGAAAAAGAGTTTATTTATAGGAGACAGAGTGGGAGAAAATTTGAACTTGATCAAGTTCGAGAGCCATAAACCAAAAATGAGGTTGAGGAGAATGTGGAGGATAATGTTTCCCCCTCCTCTAAAATGGTAATTATTCCTAGAAAGTCAAGTAGGATTTCTAATCCACATGACCGCTACTTTGGTAACATCGAAGAGGATGGTGTTTTGTTACTTTTGTAAAGTGATGAACCCACTACCTACAAATCGGCCATGTCTAGTCCCGACTCCTCACTTTGGCTAGTTTTAATGCGGTCCGAAATGGATTCCATGTACGAGAACCAAGTATGAGACTTGGTGGATTTACCTAAGGGAGTGCGACCCCTTCAGTGTAAATGGATATATAAAATTAAGCTCGGCGTGGATAAACATGTAGATGTTTACAAAGCTAGATTGGTGGCAAAAAGTTTCACCCAAGCTCATGGTCTACACTATGACGAAACCTTTGCTCCAGTCGCTATGCTCCAGTCCATTAGAATAATCTTAGCGGTTTTCGCGTTTCATGATTATGAGATTTGGCAAATGGATGTCAAAACCGCCTTCTTGAATGGGATTCTAGAAGAGGAAGTGTACATGATACAACCTGAAGGTTTTGTGGATACATCTAACCCTAAGAAGGTGTGTAAGCTTAAGAAGTCCATCTATGGTCTTAAGCAAGCATCTAGGAGTTGGAATCATCGCTTTGATCATGTTATTAAACAATACGGTTTCACTAGAAGTGTGGAAGAACCGTGTTTATATATGAAGTTTAGTGGGAGTAAGGTTGCATTCCTTGTCCTATATGTGGATGACATATTGCTTATCGAGAATGATGTTCCATCGCTCACTTCCGTTAAGGAGTGGCTAGGGAAACACTTCCAGATGAAGGATTTGGGAGAGGCACAACGAATCTTGGGTATCCGGATCTATAGGATAGGTCTAAAACGATACTAGCATTGAGTCAAGAAGCTTATACTGACAAAGTTCTTGACTGGTTCAATATGAAAGACTCCAAGAGAGGATTTCTAACTATGGACCAAGGGATTTCTTTGAGCTAGTCACAGTCTCCCTCTACCCATAAGGAGATTGAACACATGAAGACCGTCACTTATGCTTCCACTGTTGGGTCTATCATGTATGCTATGATTTGCACACGTCTGAACGTTGTGTATGCCTTGAGCATGACAAGTCGTTATCAAGCTAAGCCTGGTGAGAGTCACTGGATAGCTGTAAAGAACATCCTTAAGTACTGGAGAAGGACTAAGGATTCATTCTTAGTTTTTGGAGGAGAAACTGAGTTGCGTGTAAGAGGTTATACGGACGCAAGTTTCCAAGCCGATCAGGATGATAGGAAATCCCAATTCGGCTATGTATTTATACTAAATGGAGGGGAAGTTTGCTGGAAGAGCTTCAAGTAAAGCGTTACCGCGGATACTACAACAGAGGCTGAGTACCTTGCAGCATCTGAGGCTGCAAAGGAAGCTATTTGGATTCGGCAATTCATGGAGGGACTAGGAGTAGTCCATTCCGCCAAAGATCCGATCACTCTATATTGTGATAACATTAGGGCTATTTTTCAAGCCAAAGAGCCGAAGTCTAGTAACAAATCTAGACACATTGAAAGGAAATACCATGTAATTAGAGATTATGTGGAAAGGAAGGAAATTGACATTTGGAAGATTAGAACAGACGATAATGTAGCCGATCCTTTAACCAAGCCTTTATCAAAGGCTAAGCATGATGGTCATGTCGTCGCAATGGGATTGAGACGAATACCTGATTTTCTTTAGATTATGGATATGTAATAATTGGATAATGTATCTCTTATTATATATATGATAATCACATTCATTGTTTTTGCATTCATTTATGAATCTATTATTTAGTGTAACTAAATTTTCAATACCTTGTTTATCTGAATATGTTATGGAGACAATAATGAACCCTATTCAAGTGAATAAGATGAACATTGTATTTTGTCCCTAGTCACTTAATGAGGTGACGTCTCAGAGTGACTATATTGTAAGTCGATTGATGGTCGTTCAACACCATGAGGTCATATGTGATGACTAGTCGATTACATAGGCAGAGTGTGTGACACTTTGCCGGACAGTGACCATTTAGAGAGTCCCTAAGTTATATTATAAACGCCTGGTCGTGGCAGGAATCTCTAAGATGTTCCTATGAGTCGATTCTTTTGACTGGAGACTATTATCCAAGTCAATGCAGTTTCTGAGTAGCTTTGGTTTTTGTCTTAGGTTGTACCGTGAAAGGAGGCCAGAGGGCATCTTCTAAGTCATGATGATCTGTATTGGGAAAAGATAGGAATTTCCACCTACGTTGGGTAACTATATCTCAAGGCCACTCGAGGAGTTGTGACTATAAATGCGTGGCCACGCTCGGAATTAATCTGTGGGATATTTTTCCGGTCTACTAGTCACACTCCCGATCGAGAAAACCACTCGCGATATGTTCATGTGCAAGTGCGACCTGAAAGACGCCTTGCATTGAGTGGGAGATTAAGAACGGACAAGAGAATTGGTGGCGCACACCTTGTGTCGGACAAGTAGGAGATTGTCGGAGTTAGTGTCCTCCACAATAGTGCGTTTACATAATAAATCTCATTAAAGGAATATCATCAGGATATTTAATTATTTCGTCAGTTGATTAACGTAAATCGATAACGGTTGGCTGACTAGAGTTTGACGTTATTGTCGTGAGATGGCCGTGATCAACTGACCCCTTTTCGGTCACACCTAAAGGAACGAACCCCAATTGACAACTAATTAATTGTATGTGATACAATTTATTTAGTCCCTTGATTTATTGACTAATAGGCTAGTCGATTATTTTTAGAGAGATTTCGAGTTGCGAACTCGAGGCGCGGTTGTTATTATTTAATTATGCGATAATTGAATAATAAATTTTATGAGATGGGTTTTACTTAATTAATTGTTAATTCACTAAAAATTATACTAATTGATATATGTGATTAATATTAGTACGTAAATAATAAGTGTAGCGGTACACGTATATTTACGGAGTGATTTGGACAAAATTTATTGGGAAGCATTTAAACATAAATCGATGTTTAAAGTAAAATTTACTAGTATTTGTGCGATAAATATAAGAACCAAAATGGACCCGTAAATGGAACATTGGACCGTGTAAATGGAGTGTAGTGGATGATTATAAACATAATCATTTCACTTTGCTTTATATACTTCCATAAGTTATCTTATGTTCATTTTGCATGTGATGAAAGATTGGATAATAAAAATAAAATAAGTCCACTCCTTCACTCCACCTACTCCAACCGGTTTTCCCCCTCCATATTGACCAATTTTTGTTCATTTTTTTACATGCTTGCTCACTTGTGTTTTTGCATGTGAATAAAATTGTCTATCTCTCTAAAAATAATAAGAACACTTACTAAGCTTGTTAGTAATGAAAATAAATATTTTCTAAGCTTGTTATTAATATTATAAATATTATCAAGGGTTAAATTTTACAAATATCTTGTTAATATTTGTAAGATTATTTGGGTATTGTTCTTGGGTGCTACTTGATGGAGACTTTCTCTTTGAATGTTTTTCTAGGAGGATCATCCCTTTTAATTTAGCTCAAGAACAAACTAGATAGGTGATCTAGTTTGTGCCCATTTTTACCATCAAAATCAAAGTAAGGAAATTATTTTTCCTTAATCTTTATTTTTATGCTTTTATATTAGCATGCAGGTTACATAGATAAGTAGAACAACATATTATGAGATAATTTATTTTTAATTAGAGTGTGTATTTAGGATCTATGATCTTGCAGTTATGCATTGCCTTAATTTGAGAATCTTATCTTTAAATGTTGTCATTTTTTTTTATATATATACCATAGTGTGTATGATTAAATTTAATTCTTTGTATTTAAAACATGGTTTCCTTTTTCGTAGTAATGTAATCTTTGTTAATAATGTGTTGTTTTGCTTATATATGTGTCAATGCTTAGTTTGCCTTGTGGGTTATATAGTCGTGATGAGTAAAGACGTGTAGGTATATATGGTTGTGTTGAAGGGATGTGAGACGGGAGTGAGTTGACAAACTTATTAGGATAAAGAGCGAAGTGTTAATAATGTGTGACGACTGACGAGTGAACATGATCTTGAGAGTTAGGAGCGGGAGATAAGGGTTTATGGTAAGTTGTTCAATTAATGTGGATTTGAGACCGAATGATGCGGATGTACGATGTCGTGAGTGGTGAGTCATATGATGAATGAGAATGCTATTGGTTGAAAACTTGAATGATGCGCTCGAGATTAAAAATGGATTTTGCTAAATAGTGATGTAAGTATTATGAGTAAAGGAATATTGAACGAAAACGAGTGGTGTATGGGTGTATGTTGACAAGGTAGGGTATGAAAATTAAGAGACATATAAAAAGGCGATAAGGAAACTAATGATTTTTGGAGGAATAAATATTTTATATTAATAGTAGTGTTCGTGATCAAAAGAGTAATATCTAGTTGCTTAGAGGTATTGATGTATTTAAAGGATTTGGATATTTGACTATGTAAAGTCAAATTATGTATAGTCATCAAGTTTGAAATTTGGGAAACGTAGAAAGGTATGCTAGCCTATGTGAAGTTTTGAGCTGGGTGAGTTAATCGTGAGAGACAACCTATAAATGATGAATGGAGCTTGACCAAGATTGGATATTTATCGGTTGCTTGGACTCATAGTTAGAACGAAATTCAAAGGACAAGTGATAGTGACCTTATTGAGCATGACTTGGAAACTTTGGTTGGTAAATAATTGAGATAGCTGATGGTATATTTAGTATTACCAAGTTTGGTTTTCGCGGTCATGAGAGTAAGAGTGTGGAATGTAATACTTGAGGATTCAATCATATTGTTGAACCATTTGATCATCAGCGTTCTAGAGTATAACCGCTTAATTTGAGTGTGAATGCATGAAGCGTGAAAGTAGTTGTGTGGGACTCTAACCCTATAAGTGGTAGTATAGATGTTATTTGTAAAGTGCCTCCCAATCGTCAGGTAAAGCATCCGTGGTATACATCATGATCTTGTTGTAATGTCCATTTAAGGGGTGATATTGTTATTATTTCTTGAGAATAATGAGTGGTTAGGCCCTATCCATGAAATAGTGTGTTGTATTGGTAGTATGTCTCGGATATTTCATCTTAATTGTGTAATAATGATGGCTAAAAGGCCAAGAGTTTGTTTTAATTTAGTTATTTGATGGTGTATTAGTCACCATAGGAGTCTATTAGCATTTGTGTGATGAAATGGGAAAGTTGGAACCGAGTTGAGAATGAAAATATTCTGCCCAGGTGACACTCGACCAAGTGCGCCTTGCACTCGACTGAGTGCACCTTGCACTCGACCGAGTGGCCTCCTACACTCGACCGAGTGACCTGCTTTGACCCTTGTTTTGTTGATATTTGACCAAATAGTGAGCGTGTACCATTATTTCGTGGTTTATATTAGTTGACTTGTGTTTGGATGAGCATGATTGACCTTACATGGGTGATATATGTGAATTATTTACGATTGACGATATGGTGTGACATTTTGCAAGTAATGGAAATCGTTGATTCGACATGAGTGAATTGATGACAGAAATGATGTGATAATTTTGTTTGATGCCTGAATCGACGTGACTTTATTTTGTTGTGTAAAAGTAAGATGAAAAATGCAAATTTATGTGTTGCATAGTGATCGTGTGCATAATTGCGATTGTGGTCTTCCGTATGAGCGGAAGTGTTGATGATAGATGGGAACGGATTTGGAAACACATGTGTGATTGATGAACGTGTCGTTGTACGCTCTCAAACACATTTATACACAACTACTAGCATAGCAAGCAAGTCGGGGTCAAACCCAAAGGACGGGGGTACTCAAATTGTTCAATCTAATTGTAGTTGCAGTAGGGTGTCACGATTGGTTTGAGTTGAAGATTCTAAACTAATGAAAGCAATGAAAAACAATGAAAGGTAAAACAAGCAATAAAAACAAGAGTGTGATCAAATGATAAACAATACTAAGGAATCATGGAATCATAGGGGAATCATGACGAGATCAAATAAACAAGTTTTATAGATGCAAGCAATTATTATTGTTGGAATCAATTTAGTGTATATCTTATAATTCCTAGAGGAAACTTAGGTCTTAGAGCCGAGTCGGTCAAGACTTTACAACACTTACAAGTCAACTAGGTTTTCCCTATTAATGGTGAGATAACATAAATGAGTCCTAGGAAGGTTTGGGTCCCGGAGCCGAGCCGGTCAAGACTTTACAACACCTACAATCGACTTAATTCTTCCTAATCAACTATATGCAAGGTCTAACAAGCCTTGAGTTGGTTTATGTCTTACAAGTCTTGTTGAATGGATAAAAGAAACATGCTAGGTTGTCAATCAAGCATTTCATCAAACATGACATGTGCATAAGTTGGAATAATAATAAGCAAGCATTCATATGAACTCATTAAGCATAAATCTTCCAAATGATTAACTCCCCTAATCCCCCATTAATCCCTAGTTAGGCTACTCACTCATTATCATGGAAAACATGTTAACAATGGTGTCCATCATCTTAACAAATATAAACATGATGACAGACTGAAACAATAAACAATAAACAAGTAAAGAGTGAAGGAATTATACCAATCTTAATATGGACAAATGGAAAGGAAAGAATAATATAAGAGAACTTGATTGATTGATGAAGAGTTATAAATTCTCCAATAATAACCCAATAATCTTCAATTACCCAATAAGATCTAAAAATGCTTGAATAATAATTAAGGAAAGATTAATCTGTAATTTGTGGAAAGATTAAATACTAATCTATTCTAATCTAATCCTAATCTAATTTAAGGGAACGTAATCTTTTAATTGTTACAAATGGAGTATATATAGTAGTATAGAGATTAGTTTAACTAAGGGTTTAAATGACGGGTTAGACCCTTTAATTAAATTTAGCGCTTTGCAAGTCCCGGGAGGAATCGCACGACTCCCCATTGCGAAGACAATCTTCCTGCCGAAAAATTCGCTCGTCCTGGCTTCGGGATTCCCGTCCTGAGCTTGGGGGCGCTCTTCCTAAGCTTGGGGACGCCCATCCTGAGCTTGTCTAGTTGAGCTCGGATTGTGAACGGACGTCATTTCCTCATCCGGACTCCTATTGGAGTGATTCAAAAGCCTAGACCACTTGATTTTTTGACGCCATTTCATCTATCATAGTTTCAGAGCCAAATAAGCAACTCTTAGTTTGGTTCCAAGCAATTTTCTCTTGTAATGGCTCCCTTCTCGTCATCCTTGCTCAACAACTTGTGGGGATTGATTCTTGGATCATGGGGGTTATCCTTCATTACCCTAAAATTTGATTTATTAAACTACGACCTTTCGCCTTGGTCTCTTCTTCGATGCTTGGTCGTTGGATGTTATCAATTTAGCTCCGTTTCACTCCGTTTGGGCAAGGTTAGTGCTCCTCTTCTACAAAGGACACCAAACCTCATAGAATATGCATAATAGGAAGCTAAAGACAAGAAAAAACCCTAATACACACTAAAAAGTATAGGAACTAGGCTGGTTAGGGGACTAAATATGCGTAAATAGGAGTCACATCAAATATCCCCAAATCGAACATTTGCTCGTCCCGAGTAAAGAGGTGACTAAGACTATGACCCTTATTTAAACTAATACTACTAACATAGCTGTTGTGAGACAATTAGCGGGTGTCACTGCGCCCCTTCAACTCACAACAAGACATCTATGAGGTAAGATGACTTCTTGCAAGGCAAGGTCGGGCTTGCAAAAATGGTGATATATCCAAGCATTAATCACAAAAAACAAGTAATGGATGCATCTACAAAAGAATAGCCACTTTCCTTATCTAAGTGGTGGAAATCATCTAAAAGGGAAGCTATCTAAGGGTACACACTCCATCATATATATTATTTCTCCAAGTCACTAAGTCTAAGACGATACAAAAAATCACCTCCAAGTTGTGTCAAACTAGGCTACTTTTCTCCTCAATCGCTAAATGCTTTCGTCAAGAGTTGACTCTCTATGGTGTTAGAAATATTGTAGGATCGCGGAATTCCCCCTCTTGCCTAGACAAGAAGAAGGGTTTTCCCTTCTCCACCATGCAACAAACATAGGATCATCTATGGATAAAAGGGATCAAGATATTTTGAGCTTCACGATAGTTGTTTGCTTTTGGTTTTATTTTTTCCCCCCATTTTTGTAGCATTTGACGATTAAGAACATTTCATGCCATTTTTTATGTTTTGCTTTTTGATACTTGGCAATTTCAATTTTGCATTTTTGAACATTTTTCAAAGTAACCCCATTTGTAGCAAGGGTACTTCTATTAAAGCATAGGAGCCTATTTTTGCTCCTCTTTTCATTGATTCAATTTGCAAAACTTTTGATTTTGATTTTGGTACTTGAACTCAATTTGGTGATTTTTGTGCTCATTCCCTTTTGTTGACAAAAACTGATGATAGAAGTGAAAGAATGGTTGCATGGCTTCAAAGGTCACCTTGGAATAAACGGTAGCCAAGGAGTTATCACACCACAAGGTACTCTTGACGAGGCCTTAGTCCATGGGTCAAATGATACTAGTATCACAAATCCTAGGGTGTCTTGAGAGAATTCTAGCAAACAAAGTCTGAAGTAAAAAAATCTACAAGGGCCTTATATACACTTGTCAAGCTTCCTAAATAGGAATTTTCACAAAAATTTTCTAACCATACAAATTACATGCCATGATGGAACAAACATATATACAACTCTAATGCATATACTTCTATCAACTAAACTGCCAAATAATCTAGATGCAACTCCTAACAACACAAAGATACACAAACCGCAACAACAAAATACACCATATCCTCCTTGACATGTAAGCCCATCTTCCTCATATGAATAATGAAAAGAAATGGAAGGAAAATAGGGATTCGAGGGATCATACCAAATGGTCTTCATATTCCCTTGCTAATGCCTCAAATGAAGTGTCATATCTATGTGAGAAGAGGACAAAAACACAAGTATATACAATTCTACACTACTAAATTAAAGAACATGTTTTTAAAATTTTCAAATTTTTATGGATTTTGTTTTTATGAAATTAAAGAACATATTTTTGGGATTTTTAAAAACTTTTCAAATTTGTATGTATTTTGGAATATAAATTCCTATCCCCCAATTTATTTTGGACATTGTCCCGAATGTAGATGTACGAGTAGGAATAAAACGAAATATATGTTTTTGGATTTTTGCATTTATGGAAATTGAAGTACAAATACAAATGCAATGATATGAATGAATGCATGCTCTATGTAAATGCAATTCTATATGACATATATAACAAATGAATGCATTTTAAACTACACTAGATTATGCATGTTTTAAGTAAATGCTTAGGTCACCTATGATCGAACCTCCACAAACCGATCTAAGCACTATTTCTAGTGTAGGAAAAATGAGGTTTGTTCATTAGTGACTATACATGAATGTAAATTTAACTATATGCAACTAACTATGTGAGACAAGTGATATATATTATAATGTAAGTTATACTATATGATTGACTATGATGTATGTTACTTCATGGTTGAACCTCCCCAAACCGAATATAAACACTATTGCTAATTTAGGAAGAAAGGGGTTTAATCACGAGGTAAGTAAACTAGAATGCAATCTAATCTAAAATGGAATGCAATGCAACTACAATAGTGGAAAAAAATTAAAGGGTTCTTACAATCACGATCTCAATCAAACCCACCTTCATCGAGGCTATCATCATCTCCACTCTCTTCTTCTTCTTCCTTCAAAATGCTCAATTAAAATATGAGATCCCTCCCTTTCATCTCTCATACAATAATTAAATGAATGAATGCAAAATGACACTAAATGCATATATACAAGTTAATGGTTATTGAGGAACTCTATCAAACCAAAAGTTATCAATTAATAGATTCATGTCAAAATATCACTAGCACTCAAAGCACGTAGAGGTCGGTCAAATTCTTGGGAGTGGGACATAAATAAGCATGAATAGCAACACGAGATTATGCAATAAAATAATGCCCAAGTAATAGACCGAACAAGCATGTGAAGAATATTATGACAAAAATCATAAGAGATGTGATGGATGGAAGGAATATGAAATGAGTAATTTAACATATCACTCAACTCGTCCTCCAAATAGTCAAAGTCACCACATTCAAGGCAAGTATTCCCATTATCATCCAAGGTGACTTCAATAGTGTCTATTTGGGGTTCCCAAATGTCATCATATTCCTCATCTTAACAAGGTCCATTATCAAAGGGGTTGTCATAACAAGGCTTACCAAGTTCAACACAATTGTCTCCCTCTAACATGTCATCCTCAAAGGGTGAGTTTTCACTCAAGCTCACATCCATCTCACTCTCATTTTGCCCATTAGCATCAAATTCCATGGAAGTTGGGTTCATTGTCACATAAGAAGAGTAAGGTGACGGCATCCAAGCATTGGTTTCACAATCAAGAATGTACTCCTCATCATCATCACTCTCTTCATCTAACACTCCATCTTCCGAAGGATGTACAAATTTGTGAACATAGTGGGTTGACTCAAGGTTATAGGAAGGTGTCTCATTCTCCCAAATCTCATTTTCATCATAGTTTTCCTTAATGAATTTTTGAAAGGTGGTATTTATCGCTTCCAACATACCTTCCTTGGCTCTTTCAAAGATGTCAAGTACAATTTGCTAAAGACATTCGGTGGCCATGAACTCAAGAAATTCCCAAAATTCCTCACAACTCATCTCACATATCCTACCACCACTCAAGTGAAATGTTAAGTTGCGGGTTTTTATAAACAACACAACATGCTTCATAATTTGAAAGATTAAAACCATGATGCCAAGCATGAGTCATACAATCTTCAAATCTTGCAATATACTTATCAATGACTCATTTTCAAATTGCCAAAAGGTGAAAGTAGTCATGTTGAACATATGAAATAAGGCAAGTATAAGAAATAAAATTCTCAAGGAACCAAGATCCCTCAAGCATAAGCACAACTAAAACTAGACAAAAGAATGATTAAAATACATAATACCGTCCCCGACAACGGCGCCATTTCGATGAACGTGTCGTTGTACGCTCTCAAACATATTTATACCCAACTACTAGCATAGCAAGCAAGTCGGGGTTGAACCCAAAGGACGGGGGTACTCAAATTGATCAATGTAGTTGTAGTTGCACTAGGGTGTCACGATTGGTTTAAGTTAAAGATTCTAAACTAATGAAAGCAATGAAAAATAATGAAAGGTAAAACAAGCAATAAAAACAAGGGTGTGATCAAATGATAAACAATACTAGGGAATCATGGGATCATAGGGGAATTATGGTGAGATCAAACAAACAAGTTTCATATATGCAAGCAATTATTATTGTTGGAATCAATTTAGTTTATATCTTACAATTCCTAGAGGAAACATAGGTCTCAGAGACGAGTCGGTCAAGACTTTACAACACCTACAAGTCGACTTGGTTTTCCCTATTCATGGCGAGATAACATAAATGAGTCCTAGGAAGGTTTGGGTCCCGGAACCGAGTCGGTCAAGATATTAAAACACCTACAATTGACTTAATTCTTCCTAATCAACTATATGCATGGTCTAACAAGCCTTGAGTTGGTTTATGTCTTACAAGTCTTGTTGAAAGGATAAGAGAAACATGCTAGGTTGTCAATCAAGCATTTCATCAGACATGACATGTGCATAATTTGGAAAAACAATAAGCAAGCATTCATATGAACTCATTTACCATAAATCTTCCTCATGATTAACTCCCCTAATCCTCCACTAATAACCCAATAATTTTCAATTACCCAATAAGATCTAAGAATGCTTGAACAATAATAAAGGAAAGATTAATGTGTAATTTGTGGGAAGATTAAATGCTATTCTATTCTAATCTACTCCTAATCTAAACTAATGGAACTTAATTTCTTAATTTTTACAAATGAAGTATATATATAGTAGTATAAGAATTAGGTTAACTAAGGGTTTAAATGAGGGTTAGACCCTTTGTAATACTACGGTTTTATGTGTCTAAGGATACTCTATCGAGTGTTAGAAATCTATTATCTCATTATACAATATATTCATATATGTTACAATTTAATTTTGTCATAAAAATAAATTTAGATCTTATGCATGCAAACATAAATAAATATAGAGAAGAAATCGTCGTTCTTACAATAGAAATTTCGGATTTTGGGCACAAGTAAAATCTCCTTCTTACTTGTTCTTGAGCTTCCTTATAATGGATGAACAAGGATTCAAGCTTAGAATCCCTCCCAAAGGCTTATACCCAAGATAACCTCCTAAAATACTAATATTATTAATACTAGAACAATATTAATCTTAATAAAATTGACCTAAAACTATTGTTTTTATCTCTTGTATTTCGGCCAAGAGAGGAAGATTTTGGAGTTTTATTTCTCTAGTTTTTCTTTTTAGAGCTTTTCTATTTCTTACACTAGAAATAATATGTGAAGTATGAGTGAATAACTAGAGAGAAAAACTCTCTATTAGGCCTTTCAAAAACCGGTGGGAAGGAGAGATGGGGAGCCAATGCATGGGCAAGTTTTTCTATCCAAGAAAACATAGGCTTGCATGGCTATATGCTAGGTGTAATTATTTTATTTCCACTCAAATAATTTAACATAATTTAAACACCATACTCCCTCCATATTTTGGTCCATATAAGATAAAATGGGTTCCATTTTGTCTTTGTCAATTTATCTATTTGTCATATGTCACAAGTCATGTAAAATTGACATGCATTTTTAACGTATTAAAAATCAACGTATTAGTAAAATACGTCATGTACAAAATCGACTTAGTAATTCACAATTACTTGTACCAAAACGGTTTACCAATTATAAATTACAACATCTTGTATTTATAATAAATTATTCATTCAAGTTCAATTGTTTCCGTAAACAATAATTTCATCTAAGCAATAAAACAATTCAATTACTTAAACCGTATCTTATTTTAATCAAATAACAACGAGACACGTAAATATTACTTCCAAAATCGTCCGTCAATTTTAAGTAATTTAATTAACCCGTATCGACATACGATCAATTAAATGATCAATTAAGAGTGTTATCCTTTAGGTATGACCTAAGGGGATCAATTGATCACCACCGTCGCACGACAGTAATGTCAAACTCTAGTCAGCCAATCATTACCGATATGTGTGGACCAGTTGACTGTAAAATATTACTTCCCACATGTATTCTTAAAACAAGATTTAAACATGTGATCATCATGATCGACAGTTGTGATCGCATCATTGTCGGAGGACACATATTCCAACAATCTCCCACTTGTCCTCGACAAGTGTGCCTCACCAATTCTCTTGTCCTATTACTATCTCCCATTCAATGCAAGGTGTCTTTCAGGTCGTACTTGCAAGTGATCATATCGAGAGTGGTTTCCTCGATCTGGAGAATAACTGATTGACCGGATTTATCTGCCATAGATACCTTCCGAGCGTGGCCACGCATTTCCAGTTCATTATTCCTCAAGTGGCCCTGAGATATTGTTATAACCCTGACAAGGGGTGGACAATTCCTATTGCACTTATTCCCTTCGACTACCCACAGCCATCATAACCCAAAATATGCCCATTTGACCCCATTTACGAAGGTCGTAGTAACATAAATCAAAGTTAATCTGAAACTGTGCCACCTTAGGCGAACAGTCTTTAGTCAAAAGAATCGACTCATTAGAATACTATAGTAGCTCTCTCTATGACCAGCCTATATAAATTTGCTAGAACTCTATAAGCGGTCATAAGGCCCGACAAAGTGTTCTTAACAGTCTGCCTATGTGATCGACTAGTCATTCTCATATGACTCCATGGCACTTGAACTTGCCATCAATCGCATCACACTCTAGTCACTTCGAGACGTCACCTCATACAAGTGACTATGGGTGAATACAATGTTAATCAGTGTTCACTTTAACGGGGTTCAATTTGTCACTACAACCCGTTTGGATGTAACAATGTATAAAGAAAAGATAAAAGACAAATGTGATTATGAACATGAACAAAAACAACACTTTTATTTCATTTCAAAATCTAACACAAACTTGGTACACGTTTAAGTCCCATGGACGCAACATGTCCATCATGCTTAGCCTGCGATAAAGGCTTGGTGAGCGGATCAGCTATGTTGTCATCCGTCCCAACCTTACATATCGCAATTTCCTTTCTTTCATTGAAATCTCTAATTACATGATATTTTCTAAGTACATGTCTAGATCTATTACTAGACTTTGGCTCTTTAGCTTGGAAGATCGTCCCAGTATTATCACAATAGAGAGTGATGGGATCATTGGCGGTAGGTACTACTCTTAGACCTTCCGTGAATTACCTGATCCATACATCTTCTTTGGCAGCTTCTGATGCTGCAATGTACTCAGCCTCCGTTGTTGAATCCGCAGTCACAGCTTCCTTGAAGCTTCTCCAGCTAACAGCACCACCATTGAGCATGAAAACGAAACCAGCTTGTGATTTCATGTCATCTCTATCCGTTTGGAAACTTGAGTCCGTGTAACCATTAACACGGAGCTCGGTGTCTCCTCCAAACACTAAGATAGAATCCTTAGTTCTTCTTAAGTACTTAAGGATGTTCTTGAAGGCTATCCAGTGACTCTCACCTGGATTTCCTTGATATCTACTCGTCATGCTCAATGTATACGAGACATCAGGACGTGTGCATATCATGGCGTACATGATTGATCCAACAGCGGAAGCATAAGGGATCATCTTCATGCGTTCAACATCATGGGGTTCGGAGGGAGATTGAGACTTGCTCAATATTGTCCCAGTTACCATAGGTACCAATCCCCTTTTTTATTTGTCCATGCTGAAACGTTGAAGAATCTTATCAACATAAGATTCTTGACTTAGTGCCAATATCCTCTTGGATCTATCTCTATAGATCCGGATACCTAATATGCGTTGTGCCTCTCCTAAATCCTTCATTTGGGAATGGTTACCTAACCACTTCTTAACATAAGACAACATTGGAATGTCATTTCCACTTAGTAGTATGTCATCGACATTCAAGATTAGGAACACAACATTACTCCCACTAAATTTCATGTATAAACATGGTTCCTCAACACTTCGAGTGAAAACATTCTCTTTTATCACATGATTGAATCGATGATTCCAACTTCTAGATGCTTGCTTAAGACCATAAATGGATCTCTTAAGCTTGCATACTTTGTTAGGATTTTTAGAATCAACAAAACCTTCGGGTTGTATCATGTACACCTCCTCTTCTAAATGCCCATTTAGAAAAGCGGTTTTGACATCCATTTGCCATATTTCATAATCATGAAATGCGGCAATCGCTAACAAAATCCGTATGGTTCTTAACATGGCTACTGGAGCGAAGGTTTCATCATAATGGAGACCTTGGACTTGGGTAAATCCTTTTGCCACTAGCCTAGCTTTGTAGACATCATCATGTCCTTCTATTCCACTCTTGACCTTGAAAATCCATTTGCATTGAAGAGGTCTTACCCCTTTAGGCAAATCCACCAATTTCCAAAATTGGTTTTCGTGCATAGAATCCATCTCGGACTTCATGGCTTCAAGCCATAGGGAGGAATTTGGACTAGAGATTGCGGCCTTGTAGGTGGCAGGCTCGTCACTTTCTAAAAATAACACATCGAGTGTTCCATCTTCTTCGATAAGTCCCACATATCGATCGGGATGGCGAATAACTCGGTCCGTTCTTCTAAGAGGAGGAGGGACAACCGCGCTAGATGACGAAGGAACATCTTCTTGCGTCTATACTTCGGTTTGTGGCTCTTGAACTTCATCAAGTTCAAAATTTCTCCCACTCTGTCTCTTAGAAATAAATTCTCTTTCTAAGAAGACAACCTCGCAAGACACAAACACTTTGTTTTCTTAAGGCTTGTAGAAGTAATATCCTCGAGAGGTCACAGGGTATCCTACAAAGATGCATTTTTCGGATCTTGGGGCAAGCTTGTTGTCGGTCTTTGCCTTGACGTAAGCATTACATCCCCAAACTTTCATGTAGGACAGAATATGAACTCTTCCTTTCCATATCTCAAATGGAGTCTTTTCGGTTGTCTTTGTGGGTGATCGGTCCGTTTCGTGTTCACAATTTAATAGATGTTGTCGTTGGGTCACGTCCGAATCAAAACACAATTTATAACTTCACAAACAACTCTACAATTAGTAAAGAGGCAAGTAAAGGTCGGATTCCAAGGGACGGGAATTGAGATGAGATTTCTATTGAAACTAGTGGTGTCTTAGGGGTGTCACAATTTGGGTTGATGTAGAAGGTCACTAACTAAATAGCAATGAAAATAAATAAGCAAGATGAATTAAAAGGGTTGTAAACAATTGATAAAAAGCACTAGGGTGTCATGGGGTCATAGGGGAATCATGGGAATTGATCATACAAACATGTTCTCAAATTATAAGCAAGCAATTAATGTTGTGATGGATTGAGTTAGGTTATATCTTACAATCCTAGGAAAGTTTGGGTCCCGGAGCCGAATCGATTAGATTGTACAACACCTACAAGTCGACTTAATCTTTCCTACTCAACAACATGCATGGTCTAATGAGACTCGAGTTGGTTTATGTCTTACAAGTCTCATTGAAAAGATAGGTGATGGGTAAAAAAAGCAAGGATTCATAGGCTCACATTTCATCAAACATAACATGTGCATGAGTTGAGATCAAAACAAGCAAGCAAATAAACCATGAAAGCATATTAATTTAAGCATGAATCATTCCCCATGTTGGTTTCCCCTTATTACCCGTTAACCCTAGCTAGGTCACTACTCACTCATTATCATGTTGATCATGCTAGCAAGGTTGTCAATCATACCAACAAAAGGAAACATGATGAACAAATGAAAGTAATTAACAATAATTAAAAAGGGATTAAGAGAATTATACCTACTAATGATTCCAATAATAAAGCAAAGAATAAAAGAAGTACTTGATGCTTGATTGAGAGGTTGTCAATCTCCCAATAATAACCCAAATATTCTTCAATTACCCAAAATAAAGGATGAACAAAAGAGAGATTAAGGAAATAAAACTTGTATTAGAACTTGATTAATTGTTGATTACAATACTAAAGAGAGATTTGATTGATATTAACTACTCTAATAATTGATAAGAAAAACCTCCTCTTCTAATTAGACTAATGGGGTATTTATAGTGGAAATTAGGTGGATGCATTAGGGTTAACTAAGGGCTAAACTAGTAATTACACTTTTTAGATTGAGCAGGGAGGAGCCGGTATTTTTCGAAGGAAGGGCTTCTTTCTTTGTAGCTTAGAGAAGACGAAATTTCGTTGTACTGGAATCTGTGCGTATTGGAGACGGGACGGGCGGATTCAGGCAGGGGAAGACGGGCGTCTTCAGGGGAATCCGGACGGATTCTGGTGGCTGCTAACCCGGGCGTCTTTGAAGGAAGACGCACGGATCGTGCTTGTGGAGGACGGGCGGATTGTGGAAAAGCCGCTCGAATTGTAGCTCAGCAGTATTTCTTCTTCTTTTCTTCCCTTTTCTTCATAAAATCCTTGGGGATTTCCTCGGGGATGCAAGGATCCTTTCTCAACATTGCTCATCTACTATCATATGTACAAATGCCTTCTAATCTTGTCTCTCCTTGATGCTTGGTCATTGAATTCAATCAATTTAGTCTCGTTTTGCCATGAAAATGCAAGATTTGCACTCCTTTCCTACCAAGGGATCAAAATCTCAAAGAATATGCAAAACAAAGAACTAAAGACAATAAATGACCCAAATATGCACTAAAAAGCATGGGAACAAGGCTAATTCGGGGGCTAAATATGCGCTAATTATGGTCACATCAAATATCCCCAAACCGAACCTTTGCTTGTCCCGAGTAAAGAGGTGACAAAGACTAGGACCATTATTTAAACTAACCTAATAACATAGACGATATGAGACAATTAGCGGGTCTCACTCCGCCCCTTCAACTCACAACAAGACAACCATGAGGTAGGATGCCTTCTTGCAAGGCAAGGTGGGTCTTGCCAAAATGGCGACACATCCAAACATTAAGCACACAAAATTCAAATAATGGATGCATCTACAAAAGGAATAGCCACTTCCTCATCAAGTGGCGGAGGCAACTAAAAGAGAACAAATTTAAGAGCATATAATCCTTCACAAATACTAGTTCAAAAAATTACTAAGGCTAAGAGGATGGCACTAAATCACCTCCTAATGGTGTTAAACTAGATTACTTTCGTCCTCAATTTCCAAATGCTTTCGTCAAGAGCGATCGGATGGTGGTGGAATGATGATCCCTATGATGCTAGTAGCATATGACATGACAAGTCTCGAATTCTCTACAAAAGTAAAGGTCATGAATCGTCCCAAGCTCGACAAAGTGGTTTGACAAAAGGCTTTTTGGGAATGAAATGCTCAAATCTTTATAAACAAGAGTGGATATGACTAGTATTCAAAATTGTCCTCATTTAACTTTCACATTTCAAAAATTTAAGATGGGGTTTGTCCCTTCCGGGCTAGTGTCCTTTGCTTTCGCCAATCGCTTATTAGGCAACCGGTTAACCTCTAGACAATAGCTTTTCGGGGTGATAGTCACTCTGTCTCTGGGCGGTCGAATTCACAACCGTGTGGGGCCCAATTCAATGGATCCCTCTCCAAAGCACATCGAAGTGGTACGCCTCCATCAAAAGAACTAAATTTATCAACATTTCAACATTTCATAACATTTGAGGTTTCCTTGGCAATAAATTACTTCCACATGACAATTTTCGAAGTGAGCACTTCAAGCTTATTGATAAAAAGTATTTTTGGGTTGCCTTACCACAAGGTCAATCAAGGTCACCTAGACAAGTTAACCAAGTCCACATCGCATCACGGGGTTGGATAGGTGACTCACATGCAAACCCTTGACTAGGCTTTGGGTCATGGGTCAAAGGACACTAGTATGACACTATCTAGGGTGTTTTAGAACCATTCTAGTAGGCAAAGTCTTAAGTTGAAAAAGTATTTGTAATGGCTTAGTTGCTCTTGTCAAAGTTCTCAATTAGGCACTTTTCAAAATGTTTTATCTAAATGCAACTACATGCCATGATGCAACTAATATATACATCCTAATGCAAGTGATTCTATCAACTAATATGACATATAAACTAAATGCAAGTCCTAAATTCACATTGTTATACCGCATCAATCAAAATAAAGCCACATAGTCATTAACATAAAGAGGAAAAAGGATATTGGAAAGATCATACCATGCGGTCTTCATGATCCTCATGTCTCGGATGTGGGGTAGTCAATCAATGTGAACAAGGATAGAACAAACACAATATATACATAACTACAGTACAAAAGGAATAAACATGTTTTTGGGTTTTTCAATTTTCAAGTTTTTATGGTTTTTCGAAATTTTTCAATTGGATTTTTGAATAAAAGTTAAGTTAGAATTCCCCATCCCCACACTATTATGGGCATTATCCTCAATGGCCAAAATGATGGGAAATTATGCAAACATGATGCATGATTTCTACACTAAATGCAAACTATACTAATCTACACTACATGATGCATGTTTTTTTTGTTTATGACGGAGAGGATAATTTAGATTACCTCCCGTTGTGTATGCATTAACTTCCCCAAACCGATCTAGACATTATTGCTAATGTCCAAGGATGGGTGTAGTTCATGCACACACTATGCAATGCATGAAACTAATTTTGTCAATTTGGATTTTGAAAGGTGGGAACAATAAAATGAGAACACCTCAAAAGTACCGAGGTGTGAGTCCTCTATGGTGCCAGGACTACTCCAACAATGATCAAGAAAAATAATTAAAACAAAGAGAGAAATAGACAAACCTTGAGAGGGTAGGAGCCTCCAAAGCTTGCTAATCTTCCATCATATCATCACTATCATCATCTTCCTCATTAGAAGTGGTCTCATTTCCACTTCCCTCTTCACTCGCTTCTTCACCTTCTTATTCTTCTTGCTCATCATCCTCTTCAATGTTATCATCAACCTCTTCATTACCAACAACCTCATTATCACCCGGAACAACCCTAGATGCACTCGAAAATAGGACTTCCTTATCCGCCCAACTAGGCAAAGGACATGATGGGTCAAGTAGTCCTTGCCTATCTAAATGTAGGAGGGGTGTATATTGAGCTAAGTAAGCATTTTTCCAATCCTCGAAAGCTTGCTTGTGCATCTTTTGCATAAGAAGAGTCAAATAATCATTTCTTGCTTCAACACCTTCCGGCTTGAACTCTTGGAACTCAAAAGGGTAAGGTGGTGTGACAATGGAAGAGGAGGGCATTTCAATTTCACCCTTTTGTTGTTGGATATTATACTCGGCCTCTTTTGAAAGGGGAAGTAGATAGTTGGTCCGGTGGACACTCAATCGACAAATCTTTGAAGGCAAAGTGAAAGAACTAGCCTCACTAGTGAGCCATCCATACTTGGTGTCAAGAGGGTTATGGGCAACCCACTTGTACTTGTGTATCATAGTATGCATATCAACGACATGACCACCTTCTTTCGCCTCATACTTGTTATCTTTGTTGAAGTTTGGATCAAAGTATTTAGCCAGGATAGTGACTAGGCCTCCATTCACAATAACGGTAGTGCCTTTCTTCCCACAATCAATATTTAACCATCTATCCACCAAGAACCTTAGAAAGTTAAAAGGCTTGGTGTGTTCCCTACCAACGTTCAAAGCCGACTCAAGAAGAACAAAATCGAGTTTGGTGAAATGGTTGGTGTCTTTTCTTGCATTGATGGTGTTCCCTACGACCTTGTGCCACACTCTAATGCCCGGATGGTGGACTAATAGAGCACGACTAGCATGAAAGTCTTCAAATTTCCTTCCGGAAATCGCCTCCCAAAGAGGGTCGGGGTCATATTTGCCAACATTCTTAAAATAACTCGGAGAATCACTAAGACCCAAAGCTTTACCCATTTCCTCAAAGGAGATGCGCTTACTAACATTAGCTAGACGAAACTCGATGGTCTCCATGGTCTCAATCTTGTTAACTTTCAAAGAACTCAAAAATTCTAAGGTAAGGGAGGGGTATGTCAATTCTTTTGATTCAAACAATTTCTCCAACCCCATGGCTTTGAAAAAGGCTCTAGTTTGCTCAAGGACACCCAATTTTTCTAAGGTATCTTCACAAATAAACTTGGTGGATTGAAATGATTTTCTAGCAAACTTGGCAAAAGTGTCCCTATGGGATTTGGAAATGAAAATTACCTCCGGATAGTTTGCAAGTTGATCAATTTCCGGAGTAGTAGATGTTGTTGCTCCCATGGGAGGTTATTGTTGTTGTTGCACTTCAAAGTTTGGGTTTGCTACCACTATAGCCAATGCTTTCTTTGCTTGAAGAGTCTTTTGCCTTAATGAAAGTGCCTTTGCCTTTGGTGCCTTTATTGCTCCCTTAGTCCTTGCCATTGATGAATTAACCAATAAAGGAGTGAAAAATCTTCAATTTCTAGTACACCCAAATCGATTTAAAGATGAAAGGCTTTGCCTTTATGAATTCAAAAATCGACTCAAAGGTTGAAGATTTTGTGCTTGGTTCTGATTTTTGTTGAAAAAGGAGTGATTGATTTGTTGTTAAAAGGATGTTTTGATTTGATTTTGGTGAATGTTGTTGAGGAATCTTGTTTTTGTAATGGAGAGGATGAGGGTTTTGGAGTTTATGAGTAGTGTTATGAATTAAGGAATGAAGAAATGAAGGTGGTAGGGGGTTTATAAAACCCGAAAAATTTGAACTGCAGGGGTAAGACGGGCGGATTCTGCTCGGGACGGGCGGATTCTGCCTTTTCTGGGTTGGGAAAAACTCGCCTAAAGAGGGGCGTCTTTCAGTGAAGACGCTCGGATTTTCAAACACGGGATGGGCATTTTTTGCAGAAGACGGGCGGATTCCTTTACAGGGATTTTTCTTGTTTTCCTCAGCCAAGAAGACGGGCGTCTTCCCTTCAGGACATGCGGATTTTTGAAGACGGGCGGATTAGGATGCAGGACGCCCGGATTCGCTTACAGTCAAAAATATTTCAAAAGTTCAGCTCAGAGGGACGTGCGTCTTTTACCCAACACGCCCGGATTGTCTGAAGACGGGCGGACTCTCCTGAATCCGCTCGGATTCGACCCCTTTGTACCCGGATTCAGTTCCATCCGTGTAATTTGCCAATCCCTTGTCATTTTTCCATTCTTCTTCATATCTTGTGTTCTTCATTGTGGGGGCACTACTAAGGCATGGATAGCCTAGGCAATTGCCATCCCCACACTAAGCTAAAGCACTACACATTAATTGAAATTATTAGTCCCTCCCTCACTTCTCTCAAACATGATAATTATCTTGATCAAAGTATAAGAATCCAAAAATGACAAAAATACAATATAAGAATTGAAATGCAAGTTAGGGAGTTAGAAATATTTACAAATGGTGGTTTAGGGAGGACTCCACCAAACTCTCATTCTTGATGAGATGTCAAGGGGGCATGTTCAAGGTGTTGTTAATGTTGCTCAACACCTTGAAAAAGTAATCAAAAGCTTGTTCATTATCATGATAGAGCTCTTCAATAGACCTTAGCCCTTGTTGTCGGTCTTGATCGATGGCATTACCAATGTAGGGATTAAAAATCCCTTCAAATTCGTCGTCCCAAAGACCACATACTTCATTAAGTTGATCATTGAAAATCTCTTGATTTGATGGAGACAACTTTCCCATTCCCTTTTCTTGGCCAATGAGGTCATCTTCTTCATTGCTTGTATTTGATGAGCTTTGCAAGTTCTTTTTGTCACAATTCACTTGCTCTTTGAATGGAGCATCTTCAATTTTCTTCTTCCATTGGAGTTCCGACTTCTTCCTTTCATCCTTCCGACTATAATGATCGATCATAAAACATGGTTCATGTAAACGGGGAGCTCTCATAGTCTTGTCAAGATTAAAAGTTATACTCTCATCTCCCACTTCTAGAGTGAGCTCACCATGTTTTACATCAATCACCGCACCCGCGGTGTGTAAGAAGGGTCTTCCTAGAATGATTGGAATGTTGGAATCTTCCTCCATATCAACAATGACAAAGTCCAACGGGATGAAAAACTTCCCAATTCGCACGGGGACATCTTCCCATATCCCTAATGGTGTCTTCGTCGATCTATCGGCCATTTGGAGTGTGATATTGGTGCATTTAAGCTCTCCCATCCCCAACCTTTTACTCACCGAGTACGGCATAACACTCACACTAGCCCCTATATCACATAAGGCTTTGTTGATCGTGGTGTCGCCAATGGTACACGGTATTGAGAAGCTTCCCGGATCCTTTAGTTTTGGAGGTGAACTCCCTTGAAGTATTGCACTACTCACCTTAGTTAAGGCGATAGTCTCAAGTTTCCGGATCGACTTCTTCTTTGTGAGGATGTCTTTCATGTATTTCGCATAGGCCGGCCCGTGATTGATTAATTCCGTGAAAGGAATTGAGACTTCCAAATTCTTCACAATTTCCATAAACTTTCCAAGTTGGTCATCAAACTTGGGCTTGGCTTGACGACTTGGAAAAGGAAGTCTAATCAGAATGGGCTCCTTCTCCTTGGCCTTGTCTTCATTTTTCTTTGAAATCTCTTCTTTTGATGATTCTCCATCTTTGGAGTTTTGCACAATTTCTTCCTTATCACTTGCTTCCACAACTTCATCCTCAACTTGCTTCTTCGGTGCTTCATACCTTGTACCACTTCTCAAGTGAATGGCACTAACCGTTTCATGTCTTGGGAGGATTACTTTGAGGTGGTAATTTCCCCTTTTGTCTTTGTGAGCTTGAAGATGCTAGTTGAGTCAATTGTGTTTCCAACATCTTGGTGTGAGCTAGAATGTTGTTGATGGTGGTTTCTTTTTCTTGACTATCTTTTTGCATTTGAGTGAAAAACTCTTGTTGATTCTTTTGCATTTGGAGGACCGCTTTTTGAACATCAAAGCCTTGGTCATTTTGGTGATTGTATGGATTTTGGTTTTGGTAACCTTGATTTTGGTTGAAAAAGGGTCTTTGATTTTGGTTTCTCATGGGAGGTGGGGTGTATGTTGTTTGAGGGTTTTGAACATTTTGGCTTTTGTATGAGAGATTTGGATGAAACTTGGTGTTTTCATTATAATAGTTGGAATAAGGGGTACCACTCTTGTATGCTTGGAAAGCATTTACTTGTTCATTTGTTCCCCTACATTCACTTTGGTCATGTCCCAAAGTTCCACAATTCTCACATATCCCACTTGGGATTGATGAGGATGCGGTCATGGCATTAACATGATGCTTTGGTGATTTTGAGGCTTCTTCAAGTCTAGCCATAGCTTGTTTAAACTTCAAATTGATTGTGTCAATGTGAGCACTAAGTTGAGCACCCAATTGAGTAATGGAGTCCACTTCATGCCTTCCTCCTCTAGTAGCCTTGCGGGGTCTACTATATTGTGAGTTATGGACCGCCATTTCCTCAATCTTGTTCCATGTTTGATTGTCATTAACTTCGGTGAACATTCCATTTGATCCCATGTTGAGAATGTTCCTTGAATCTTCATATAAACCGTTCCAAAATTGTTGTACCAAGAACCACTCGCTAAGTCCATGGTGAGGACATGAGCGACAAATTCCCTTGAACCGCTCCCAAGCTTCGTACAAAGATTCTTCATCCCTTTGCTTAAAACCCGTAATTTGAGCTCTTAGCATGTTAGTCTTTTCCGGTGGGTAGAATTTTTTGTAGAAAGCTAGAGCCAACTTCTTCCAAGAATCAATTCCGAGAGTATCCTTATCAAGGCCCTTCAACCATTGTTTCGCGGTGCCGATTAGAGAAAAAGGAAATAAGACCCATCGAATTTGGTCTTGAGTCACACCGGTTTGAGAAATCGCATCACAATAGTCACAAAAGGTTTCCATATGAGAATGAGGGTCTTCACTAGGCATCCCCCCAAATTGGCTCCTTTCAACTAATTGGATAAAGGCGGATTTGGCAATAAAATTTCCGGTCAAATGTTGTGGTGTGGGAGTACCATTGGGTAGGTTCTCCTCGGTGGGTACGGAATGTGATGAAAACTTAGGCATTGTAGGTTGATTTTGTGGGGTATTTTGTGTTGGGTTCTCCTCACCTTCTCTTGCATAAGGGTTGATGAACTCAATAGTTGGTTGAATATCCACTACCTCACTAATACCTCTCAAATTTATCCTAGCAAATCTCCTATTATTTGTGAAGGTTCTTTCAATTTCACGGTCAAAAGGTAACAAATCACCTTGTGACCTTCTAGACATGCAAAATATCAAACAACTCGAAAACAATTAGAACAAACCTTGAGGAGTTTTACTTCCCCAAGGCAAAGAAAGACACAACTAATAACAATATAAGAAAATCTAAATCAAGTTAACACCGTCCCCGGCAACGGCACCATTTTTGATCGGTCCATTTCGTGTTCACAATTTAATAGATGTTGTCGTTGGGTCACGTCCGAATCAAAACACAATTTATAGCTTCACAAACAACTCTACAATTAGTAAAGAGGCAAGTAAAGGTCGGATCCCAAGGAACGGGAATTGAGATGAGATTTCTATTGAAACTAGTGGTGTCTTAGGGGTGTCACAATTTGGGTTGATGTAGAAGGTCAATAACTAAATAGCAATGAAAATAAATAAGCAAGATGAATTAAAAGGGTTGTAAACAATTGATAAAAAGCACTAGGGTGTCATGGGGTCATAGGGGAATCATGGGAATTGATCATACAAACATGTTCTCAAATTATAAGCAAGCAATTATTGTTGTGATGGATTGAGTTGGGTTATATCTTACAATCCTAGGAAAGTTTGGGTCCCGGAGCCGAATCGATTAGATTATACAACACCTACAAGTCGACTTAATCTTCCCTACTCAACAACATGCATGGTCTAATGAGACTCGAGTTGGTTTATGTCTTACAAGTCTCATTGAAAAGATAGGTGATGGGTAAAAAATGCAAGGATTCATAGGCTCACATTTCATCAAACATAACATGTGCATGAGTTGAGATCAAAACAAGCAAGCAAATAAACCATGAAAGCATATTAATTTAAGCATGAATCATTCCCCGTGTTGGTTTCCCCTAATTACCCATTAACCCTAGCTAGGTCACTACTCACTCATTATCATGTTGATCATGCTAGCAAGGTTGTCAATCATACCAACAAAAGGAAACATGATGAACAATTGAAAGTAATTAACAATAATTAAAAAGGGATTAAGAGAATTATACCTACTAATGATTTCAGTAATAAAGCAAAGAATAAAAGAAGTACTTGATGCTTGATTGAGAGGTTGTCAATCTCCCAATAATAACCCAAATAATCTTCAATTACCCAAAATAAAGGATGAACAAAAGAGAGATTAAGGAAATAAAACTTGTATTAGAACTTGATTAATTGTTGATTACAATACTAAAGGGAGATTTGATTGATATTAACTACTCTAATAATTGATAAGAAGAACCTCCTCTTCTAATTAGACTAATGGGGTATTTATAGTGGAAATTGGGTGGATGCATTAGGGTTAACTAAGGGCTAAACTAGTAATTACACTTTTTAGATTGAACAGGGAGGAGCCGGTATTTTTCGAAGGAAGGGCTTCTTTCTTTGTAGCTTTGAGAAGACGAAATTTCGCTGTACTGGAATCCGTGCGTATTGGAGTCGGAACGGGCGGATTCAGGCAGGGGAAGACGGGCGTCTTCAGTGGAATCCGGACGGATTCTGGTGGCTGCTAACCCGGGCGTCTTTGAAGGAAGACACATGGATCGTGCTTGTGGAGGACGGGCGGATTGTGGAGAAGCCGCTCGGATTGTAGCTCAGCAGTATTTCTTCTTCTTTTCTTCCCTTTTCTTCATAAAATCCTTGGGGATTTCCTCGGGGATGCAAAGATCCTTTCTCAACATTGCTCATCTACTATCATATGTACAAAGGCCTTCTAATCTTGTCTCTCCTTGATGCTTGGTCATTGAATTCAATCAATTTAGTCTCGTTTTGCCATGAAAATGCAAGATTTGCACTCCTTTCCTACCAAGGGATCAAAATCTCAAAGGATATGGAAAACAAAGAACTAAAGACAATAAATGACCCAAATATGCACTAAAAAGCATGGGAACAAGGCTAATTCGGGGGCTAAATATGCGCTAATTATGGTCACATCAGTGGGACTATTATTCAAAGATATAATTGCAGTTTGGATTGCAAATCCCCAAAACGAGTTCGGTAACTCGGTTTGACTCATCATGGATCGAACCATATCAAGTAGGGTTCGATTTCTCCTTTCGGCAACACCATTGAGTTGTGGTGTTCCGGGTGGAGAAAGTTGTGATATAATACCACAACCTTTCAAGTGTGAATCGAATTCAAGGCTAAGATATTCTCCACCACGATCGGATCGTAGTGCCTTTATCCTTTTGTTCAATTGGTTCTCTACTTCGTTTTGAAATTCCTTGAATTTCTCAAAAGCTTCACTTTTATGCTTCATTAAATAGATATACCCATATCTACTTAAGTCATCGGTGAAGGTTATGAAGTAGTCATAATTTCCTCGAGCAGTGATACTCATTGGTTCACACATATCGGTATGTATGAGTCCCAATAGCTCACTTCCTCGTGTTCCTTTTCCGCTAAAAGGATTACGAGTCATCTTGCCAAGAAGGCAATATTCGCATGTTCCATATGATTGATAATCAAATGGTGTAATCACATTAGTCGAAATTAATCTTTAATTCATCTGGATCACTTGATTTGAGTTTCTTTGATTGAATGTTGTAGATGTCATTAGTCGGATTCGAGGTTTCTAAAATGTAAATGCCATTAATGGAAGGAGCTTGGCCTATAACCAAGTCATTCCTTGAAATAGTACAACGATTGTTCTTAATGACAAAACAAAAACCGTCCAAGTCTAACATAGCGATTGAAATAATGTTTTTAGAAAGTGTAGGCACATAAAAACAATTATGTAAATACAACTCAAATCCATTAGGCAAAGCTAATACATAAGTTCCCTTGGATTCGGCCGCTACTCGAGCTCCATTTCCAAGGCATAGATCCACATCTCCTTTGCTAAGCCTCTTCACGTCTCTTAACCCCTGTAAATGATTACAAAGGTGAGAACCACAACCGGTATCCAGTACCCATGTTGTAGTGGAAGTATAATTTACATCAATAACATAAATTTCCTTAGGAATTTTACCTTTTGGAACGATGATTCCTTCCCTTATATTTCGCAAATATACGGGACAATTCCTAAGCCAATGTCCTATGCCATTGCAATAATGGCACTCATCTTCAACTTGCTTGAAGTTTTTCTCTTTCTTTCCCTTCTTCTTAAACTTTTTGCTCTTTGAAGCAAGAACTCGATTGCTTGATGTCCCACTAGTTTTGGCATCTTTCTCTTCCAAAGACAAAGATCCTATAGATTTTATGAGGTGGTCTTCCTGAGACCGGCTCACAAGAGATTTTTTAGTAGTAGGAGGTTTAGAAGAAGTGATGAAGTTTATGTTTCCATCCGAACCTATCCCAAAAGAAAGTTCTCTAGTAGTGTCAAAATCATTGTTGAAGCAAACGTCGTCAAAAACATTGTGGCAAGACTCAATGGTAATCGGTGTAGTAGCGTTTGATGGATTCATTGTAATGAACTACAAGTATGGAGGAAAAGTAAATATTAACAATTGTCTTTTTAAATCATACTTGTAAATATTTCAACAAGATATGAGCATTTATATAGCGACCTCTACCCAACTATTATAAATGATTCCGAGATCCAAATTCATATTAACTTGGGCACGGGGTAGCCTATTCATCCCTCATCAATATAACTCGGTGGATTAACTTTTTAATCGATTCTACTTTTAGAACTCTCGGTCGATAAAATTACTCTAATATTTATCTATAGCCCGGAACACATGCGACTACGGTCACGAATACTTCCGTTGAGGTCAATCCAAATTTCAAATAAATGTGTCCATGATCCAAATTCACATTAACTTGGGCACGGGGTAGCCGATTCATCCCTCATCAACATGAATTCGATGGATAGACATTTATCACCCACTTCCCCTACGTAACAAGGTTCGTACCCCGGGGTAGCCGAGTGCACTCCCTCGCGAAATAGGTTTTCATGGTTTGTACTTTTTGGTAAGGCTAAGTCTCAATTGTTTATTTTAGCGAGAGGTCATGTCAATTTATTATCTATCACGTTTTAAGTGAACTAAAGCAGTGAACTACGATAATTGTAATTGACACGGTCGATAAACTCGATTAAAATGATAATGCATGTTTTAGTTATGGCGATTTAGCGATGCATGCAACATATAAATAAAATGCAAAGCATAAATTAAATCCTAGTATGGCCTTCCTAAAATAGTAAATCTAATTTAACTATTACAGATTCGGAAACCAACTCCTTTGGTCCCTTGAACTTCGGTCTTACCACGCATTTCGAGGTAACACCGTCTTTAATGGATCTCCGGAATAAATAAATTACATAACAAATTACATAATTTCCTATTATACATTTGTAATTAAAATAAAAATAAATATATTAAATTACAAAACGGTGATACGAGATCACAATAAATTACAACCAAATCGATATTCCCATACATTTCGGGTAATACCAATTAAAACTAAGGCCATACTAAGTAAAATTACATAATTCAAAAATTACATAAAATAAAATATGACAATCATAAATAAAATGCAGCATTACAATATGAATGAACATGCCCAATTTTATGCTAAATCGCCTTTAAGGAGCCAATATCGTATATTAATCGATTTTTACGGATTTGCGTGATTTAACCTTTTATAATCACAATAATTACATAAATTCATATTCATGTACAAGTTAATTACCCTAACCAACTTAAGGACTCAAAATTAGTCTCCAATAATATATTGAAAATAATTAACTTATATTTCTTAATATTGTTCATAAATGGACTTAAAATTACAATATAATGCCATAAACTTCAAATAAATCATAAAAATTTTAAATAAATTTTAAATTTTAAATTTTAAACTCATGAAAATTCTGGAATAATACCATGACACTCATAATGTTCAAAAACTTAGGTTAAAAATTTCGAAATTTATCGAGAAAAACAATGTTGCGGTTTATCGGATTTATCAATTACAATCATAAAAATATGAGAAAAATTATATTTATCAACTTTTCAATTTTAGATCTGAAATTTATGATAAAATGCAATATGTGACGCTTTTCCTTAGTCATGAAGTATGTTTTAGCAATTTTTACTAATTAAAGTCACTATTTATGTGATTTTTCATCAAAAATTCATAAATCATGCATAAAGACTTCATTATAGCCAATTATTTTACACACATATTTTAAATTTGCATGTGACAACATACTAAATTTCTCTGACTAGATTCGAGATATAACTCATATTAACCTATTTTTCATTTAAATTCGATTTTATCTTGAAAAATCCATATTTCGAGCATAAAAACTCATAAACTTATGAAAATTTACAGGTCATCAATAGATAATATATTTGAAAACATATCCAAAAACCACTGGAAAAAACGAAGTTTAGCTATTTTTAGTCCAAAAATGACATTTTTATCATAAAATCACGTTTTCATGCCATTATTATATAAAATGAACAATAAAAATCCATAAATTAACCAAAATATCCTAAATACATTTTAGGACCAGAAACTTTAACATGCATAATAAATTTCGTGATATATCACAATAAACACAAATTTATAAGTTTTGTTTGTTAATCGTATAACTCGGAAAAACAATAACCGATTTGCATGCAAACAACCTAAGGCTCTTGATACTGCTTGTTAGAAATCTATTATCTCATTATACAACATATTCATATATGTTACAATTTAATTTTGTCATAAAAATAAATTTAGATCTTATGCATGCAAACATAAATAAGTATAGAGAAGAAATCGTCATTCCTACAATAGAAATTTCGGATTTTGGGCACAAGTAAGATCTCCTTCTTACTTGTTCTTGAGCGTCCTTATAATGGATGAACAAGGTTTCAAGCTTAGAATCCCTCCCAAAGGCTTATACCCAAGATAGCCTCCTAAAAGACTAATATTATTAATACTAGAACAATATTAATCTTAATAAAATTGACCCAAAACTATTGTTTTTATCTCTTGTATTTCGGCCAAGAGAGGAAGATTTTGGAGTTTTATTTTACTAGTTTTTCTTTTTAGAGCTTTTCTATTTCTTACACTAGAAATATTATGTGAAGTATGAGTGAATAATTAGAGAGAAAAACTCTCTATTAGGCCTTTCAAAAACCGGTGGGAAGGAGAGATGGGGAGCCAATGCATGGGCAAGTTTTTCTATCCAAGAAAACATAGGCTTGCATGGCTATATGCTAGGTGTAATTATTTTGTTTCCACTCAAATAATTTAACATAATTTAAACACCATACTCCCTCCATATTTCGGTCCATATAAGATAAAATGGGTTCCATTTTATCTTTGTCAATTTATCAATTTGTCACACGTCACAAGTCATGTAAAATTGACATGCATTTTTAACGTATTAAAAATCAACGTATTAGTAAAATACGTCATGTACAAAATCGACTTAGTAATTCACAATTACTTGTACCAAAACGGTTTACCAATTATAAATTACAACATCTTGTATTTATAATAAATTATTCATTCAGTTTCAATTGTTTCCGTAAACAATAATTTCATCTAAGCAATAAAAAAATTCAATTACTTAGACCGTATCTTATTTTAATCAAATTACAACGAGACACGTAAATATTATTTCCAAAATCGTCCGTCAATTTTAAGTAATTTAATTAATCCGTATCGACATACGATCAACTGATCACCACCGTCGCACGACAGTAATGTCAAACTCTAGTCAGCCAATCATTACCGATATGTGTGGACCAGTTGACTGTAAAATATTACTTCCCACATGTATTCTTAAAACGAGATTTAAACATGTGATCATCATGATCGACAGTTGTGATCGCATCATTGTCGGAGGACACATATTCCAACATCGAGTGGGGCTTACTATTTCGAGTAAGTAGTTTTTGACGCAAAACAGTAGACTGCATGTAGAGTACTCGATCGAGTAAGCTTGGCACTCGATCGAGTAAGGGTCACTCGATCGAGTAAGTGACTTACTCGATCGAGTAAGTGTGTTTTACGGGCTGAGTTTGACGGGTTTTGTTAATGATGCGAGATTAATATAAAAAGGGTTTATTATTATTTCTTAAACACTTTTTAACATGTTAAACTTTTCAAGTGACGATTACAAGTTACGTATCTTGCTTCTCTCGCATCATTGGCAAATCCCTAAGCTACATTCGTCGGATCATCTTGTTCTTTCCATCGTTGCGATCATCGTGTCGAAGGTAAGTTCCTTGTATAATTTATGTTGGGTTTCGTTGAGTTTCTTTAATACCCTAAATTGGTATTATTGGGAGTTTTGGGTGATTTATATGAATATGGTAGTAATTTCATGTATGTATGTCATAAGAGGAGGTTTCATTGAGGAAAGATTCTTATTTAGCTGCTTGATCGTCTGTTGGTGTTTGATTTCCAGGTAGGGTTTCCCTACTCAGTATTGGCTACATAAATTGTTGGTGATTATTGTTGTGATTGTTGAATAATTATAATGTTGGATTGGTTTTGGTGATGTTGATAGTATATTGTTGATTGATTGTGTAGTTGTCTGTGATCTTCGGGGTGCGTCCCTGGCCGAGTGGAGTCACTTGAGGGAGTGGCTTCACGCCCTTGATTCGCCTCTTGTGGATCCTGTCACAAGGGGCATGTGCACATTAATGAACTTGGGTTTATCACTCGATGAAGATGAGTGGGGATTTGGTGGGAACGGCTGCGGTCCCCCACTGGCGGCGTGGAGTACTTGTTGCGATAGGTACTCTGGCAGGGCTACACACTTTTATGTGTAGTCAGTTGTGTGGAGATTGAAGATGGAGACTTGGAATTTGTTTGAGTTGTTTGTGATATTGTTCCTTTATGGTATTTGTTTTATGTAATCAGAACTGACCCCGTTAATTGTTTTAAAAACTGTGGTGATCCATTCGGGGATGGTGAGCATTTGTTGAGCAGGTATGATGGCTTATGCGAGGGATAGCTGGGATGGAGTCACCACCGGTCTTAGAGTCTTCTGATGTGTTTATTTAATTGTTTGAGTACTTTGATTTCGGAGACAGTTTTATTTCCTTTTGACAGTTTTTGTAACCTTGTTGTATCACCTAAACTTTATTATCATTTAAATACGTTTCGTTATTGTCTATTTGAGTATCATTGCCTCGGATAACCGAGATGGTGACGTCTTCATACCCATAAGTGGTCCTGGTAAAGCACTTGGACTATGGGGGTGTCACACCCTTTAATTAAATTTAGCACTTTGCAAGTCCCAAGAGGAGCCGCACGACTCCCCATTGCGAAGACAATCTTCCTACCGAACACTTCACTCGTCCTGGCTCCAAGACGCACGTCCTGAGCTTAGGACGCCCGTCCTGACGGTCAGCTTGTCTATTTGAGCTCGGATTGTGAAACGGACGTCATTTCCTCATCTGGACTACCATTGGAGTGATTCAAAAGACTATGACACTTGATATTTTGACACCGTTTCATCTATCATAGTTTCAGAGCCAAAAAAGCAGTTCTTGATTTAGTTCCAAGCAATTTCCTCATGTAATGGCTCCCTTCTTGTCATCCTTGCCCAACAACTTATGGGGATTGATTTTTGTGTCGTGGGGGTTGTCATTCATTAAACTAAAACTTGATTTATTGTACGATGGTCTTTAGCCTTGATCTCCTCATCGATGTTTGGTCGTTGGATGTTATCAATTTAGCTCCGTTTCACTTCGTTTTGGCAAGGCTAGTGCTCCTCTTCTACAAAAGACACCAAACCTTATAGAATATGCATAATAGGAAGCTAAAGACAAGAAACAACCCTAATATACACTAAAAAGCATATGAACTAGGCTAGTTAGAGGACTAAATGTGCGTAAATAGGAGTCACATCAGTGATGAAGTGGTAGATTTGATGCGGTTCATGCTTGGCATGGTGTGTGGAAATGGAAGTGTTTTTCATGATTGAGTCCTATTACGAGTAATTTTGCATTATTTGATTATTTCATGAAGTCGGCATATACGTGATTGATGTGCATACATGTTAATGTATGAAATTTGATGTGATATAGATTCGTAATAATGATCGAATTATACCCCGCAATAGATACGTATATATAACCATCATAGGTTGGGAGTTATTTATGGGAGTATAGTTTTGAACCTTGGGTTGGACCTTATGCTTTGACGTTTGGGAGGCTTCAAGAGTGGGATTCTTGAAATGGCATAAGACGATATGAGATTTGATTACGGAATTGTAATGAGTAAGAGAGAGTGTTGAATCTAGATCATAGTCATTTGTGGGATTCGGTAATGAAAGTATGAGAGCACATTTTAAGGATTGATAATTGAACTTTAGGATGAAGTTCTCTTTTAGAGGGAGTGAATGTAACAGTTGGGAATTTAAAGGAGGAAAACGAGCATAATATGCACTTGAGTAGCGTATGAGGAAAGAGAGGATATATGATAAAGGAAAACGTGTGAGCTGTTGTGAGCCTGGTGAGAGACATGAGAATCATATTAGTATAATGAGAGTGATGATGACGGTAAGAACCTCAAGAGAGTACTTGAGAATCGGTGACGAGATTGGAGGAGACTTGAGGAAAGGAGAGAGTAAGGCGAACTTCGCGGACGAAGTTCATTTTAAGGGGGGAAGACTGTAATACTCCGTATTTTATAATTTTATTTAAAGATTTTTTACGAATTATGAATGAGACAGAATATTAATAACAATAATAATAATTATAAAATGGTAATGATAATAATAATAATAAGTTGTAATGATAATAATACTACGTAATACGATACGCGTACGCATATACGTATACTACCTTATTTAATCTACCCTACCCTAATCCACCTACCTTATCTTAACACAATCTAAACACAATCTCTAATACACCACTCATCCTTATCTCATTTCTTTATCCACCACCAAAATTTTAGAGAGAAAGAAGAGAGAGAGAGAGATTAGAAGAAAATGGAGATTTTGTCCCTCCGCCTCGAGTTCGTAAGGTAATACGGTCTTAAAATTTTTTATATATTATTTAATTTATACCATTTACCAGCCTCGACCTTGACCCGTCTCTGACCACCCTTGACCGCCAGTTTGACCGCCGTTTACCGTGGGAAAGGGGGGTTTGACCGTGAATATATGATGTTATTGTTGTTGTTGTGCAACTATCTTAAGACGGATTTTTGACCCACCTTGAGTGACTGACTTGGGATGGTTTTGGGTGGGTTTTGTCGAGGGTTGAGTGGGGGTTATAGTGGTGGTAATGGGTGGTGGAATGTTTTGCGTTTGTGTGGTGTAAAACGGGTCCAAAAGGAGGCATACGACATTGGTTGTTGTTTGTTAGTTTTTATTGTTGTTGTCGGGTCTGGGGAGTTATGGTGGCCGTAGTTGGTGCCAAGGGTGACAGATGGGTCCACCGTGGTCAAGGGAGGCCAAGGTGGTGGCTTGTGGTGGCCGGGGTTATAATGGTGAAGGATAAACTTTGTGCGACACGGTTGTTGGTTATTGTTTGCTTTCTCGTGTGTTGTTGGGTAGTTGGTGTCGTGTTGGGTGGTGGGTTTCGGCTGTGGTGGAGGCTATCGGTGCTGGGCAGGACTACGGTCCACCATGGTGGGTGTTTGAGAGTTGACCGAGTGGATTAAGACGGGATTTGAATAGTTTTAAGACGGGTTTATATTTAATTAATTAATTCGGATTTAATTTAAATAGATTAGATTAGTTAGGAATTAAATATATTTAATTATTATATTTAGGTGACGGTTTTGTCGAAGATTATTATTAGCCGGATTGCTTACTGAGTATGCTAAAAGGTAGGTTAATCCTACTCAGTTTTAATATATGTTTGAATGGTCATGTGAGTCATATTTTAATGGTCATTGCATTATTACATGACATTGTTTAGTTGCATTGAATGAGTCGGTAACTGGCATGTTATACGGTATCTTGCACTTGTTGTACTGTCTTGTATGTCAGAGTACATGGAGGTTTTATTGGTTACTTGTTATATGGAGACGGAAGGTTTTGGGAGACCGTCTTCCGCTTGAGTCGCCTCTTAGAGCTTCCCACTCTAAGAGGGATGTGCACATTAATGGCTTGAGTCACGGAGGGACTCGTGTGGTTGAGACACGACGTCTGGCAGGGGATCCGATTGGCTTCCGGACCAGGTACATCTGGGTGTGTCCCGGTACCTTTTTGTGGTTGTTGGTATGTCTGGGCGTGTCCCGATACCGTGGTGGTGGTTGTTTGATAGCAGTTCATTCATGTTATAGTCATGTTGCATACTCACAGACTTTAAGTCGTGTCACACTTTATTTATTTATTAAAACTAACATTTGTGTGTCTGTGTAATTGTCACCTATTGCCGGGGTGGCCTGTGTCGATCCATATGATATTTTCGATCATATGGGGAGCAGGTTGAGTACAGGTTTGCATGTTCACGTGATCGGGATTTGGGCCGCACCTTGGATTCAAAGTCGAGTAGTGTAGCATGGATGACATAGTCATAAACGAGTTGTATTTCATCTATTCATTTGTTTACAGTTATATAATCCCTACACATGTTATTATTTAATGAATTTTCTTAATTTTAATTTTGATTTCACTGCCTCCGGAAACCGAGACAATAACATTTCCTAATTACCTTGGCCGGGTAAGAATGAGGTGTTAGAAGTTGTTAGTTGTGAGTTCAAGGCTACAAACAATGAAGCTGAGTACGAAGCCCTGATAGTTGGACTCAAGGTAAGCATTGATCTTGGTGTGAAGAACTTAAAGGCCAAGACTGATTCACTCTTAATTACAAATCAAGTTAAAGGAACTTATGCTGCAAAGGATTCAAAAATGATACTATATTTAGAAATTGTGAAAAGTCTTTGCACTAAATTCATTTCATTTGATATTGATCAGATCCCAAGGGCCCTGAAGACCCAGGCTGATGCTTTAGCCAGCCTAGGATCCAATTTTAGTCCTACTGGTTTTGATAAAATACCCATTGTTCACCTGCTTGAACCTGCCATTAAAAAGCCTAACCAAATCTGTCCCATCAGTGTGGACACTAATTCTTGGACGTAGCCATACTACAATTTGTTCTTGCGAGGCATACTACCTCAGGGCAGGCATGAGGCAAGAGCCTTTAAGATTAAAACTACTACTGATACTATCATCAATAACACATTGTTTAAAAAGTCTCAGGCTGTACCATATTTACGATACCTGGAACCACAAAAAGCTGAACATGTCATACATGACAAACACGAGGGATACTGTGGAAACTACAAAGGAGGTAGAAGCCTGGCAAGCAAAGTTCTTAGAATAGGCTATTTTTGGCCAATGCAAATGGCCGATTGCATGGCATACAGTTCAAAATGCGAAGCCTACCAATTATATTCCCCGTTCATCTATCAACCATCTGAGTTTTACGCTCAATCTCAGCTCCCTAGCCGTTCATAAAATGGGGGATGGACATTGTGGGCAAACTACCTCAAGCACCTGGACAGAAAGTATTCATCCAGGCAATGACTGACTATTTTTCCAAGTAGATAGAAGTAGACTCGTACAAGCAAGTCATATAAAAGAAAGTCATATCGTTCATAAAAAAGAACATAATATGCAGATATTGGATCCCATCATAGATAGTGTCTGACAATAGCACACAATTAATTTGTTGGGAAAAAGATAATGGCTTTCTGTACAAAATGGAATATAAACCTGGTAACATCTACACTGCGCTACCCAAAGGCAAATGGGCAGGCAGAGTCCAGTAACAAGGTGGTAATCAGTTGCCTGAAGAAGAAGTTAAAGAGAAGAAAAGGCAGATGGGCTGAAGAGCTCCCACTAGTTCTCTGGGCAGATAGAACCACGCCTAAAACTTCAATTGGGCAGACCCCATACTCCCTGGTCTATGGCTGCGAAGTAGTCATGCCTGCAGAAATACATGTATTAACGTCCAGATGCAGCCTGAACACTGTTGAGGAGAATGAACCTCTGATGCAGGATAACGTAATCTTGGCTGATGAATTAAGGGATGCAGCCAAAATAAAGAATGCATACTACTAGCAGACTGTAGCCAGAAACTACAACAAAAAATGTAAACATAAGAGTGTTCAGGGAAGGGATCTAGTACTGCGAAAGTTTTTTCCAAACACGAAGGAAAAAATTGCAGGCAAACTAGCCTCTGTATGGGAAGGACCTTATTTGATTGATTCAATAGTTGGGCAAGGAGCCTATAAGCTACAAACCCTAGAAGGTGACATGATACCATGCTCATGGAATGTCACTCATCTAAAACTCTTTTATATATAGAGTCAGCCATTATTATCTTATGTTCTTTTTTATCTAACCCAGGTATACCTGATCAGCCTAATTTCTTGTTATTTGCCTGGCATGCTTCTATGTGTTTGTAATTGTCATTCCATGAATAAAGATGTCTTGTGCTTGATTCTATGTTATCCCTTGCAATATGTTCGTTAAACTTCCATTCTATTTTCTTCACCAACATATAATACAATATCATGAATCCTGAAAACTTGTTTTACGCTTTCTGCAATTATTCTACATTCTACTATTACTTGCTTAAACAAATATTTAGGATTGAGGGCCACTCCACTAAGCCTGAAAAGCATTCCATAAAATGCTTCAGAAAAATTTACATAACAAAGATCACTTGAACTCACTGTTATGTCACATCTAAACTAAAAAAAATTGAGCTCAGTACAAATTTAAACAACTACAATGGTGAAACATCCAGGCTACTTGTTGAAAGCCTTCGAGACAGGCGTTAATGAAGCCTTCCTGACAGACTGAGGGCCATAAGCCCTCCAGACAGACAAAAATCCCACTAAACATTCAAAATGCATAGCATGATTCAAAATACCAGAGCTAGATCATTTAAAAACTAAAATTAAATTCCGCCCATAGCAGCATTATCCGAAAATCCACAAGGCAATGATTACTCAAAACTACCTAAAAACATACAATCAAATAGTCTTTCCAGAGACATCCCCTCTGGATAGGCCAAAACATCACCAAACCAAAAAATAAAGTATTTGTCCAGGGAACAACCCCCCTCGATGAGCCAAAATAACAACCAAGCAAATTCCTTTAACTACCCTGCCCTAGAAGCAGTGGCAGAACCAACTCATTCATCCGCCGTCTCTTTATCCTCCTCATGAACTTCATCACTATCAGCTTCACCTTTGGCTTTAGTGGGAGGAGAGTTAACTTCTTCGTTCTTATGAAGCTTATGCAGTTCAAGGTAGGTAGCATTCAGATCAGCCATCTCTCTGTCAGAATTCCAGAATGGCCTGACCTTAACTGGTTCCTTCATTGCATCCACCCTGCCTTTGCCAAAGAAGAACAAAATAGCGTGCTTTTACCTAGCTTGAACCTCATCCCTTTCAACGGCTAGCTCCTCATTTTTGCGCATGAGATCCTGCATAGCCTGGAGCTCAGTGTTAGTAGTAGCCAATTCCTCATGAACATTGACTAGCTGTGCCTGGGTAGATTTCCCTGCAATCTGAGCTGATCCAAACTTGGATTTAGCAACCACTTGCGCGGCCATGCATATCTCCAGATTCTTCTGACGAGCCTCCAACTCTCCCCTCAATTCACGCATCTTCCAGTCCAAAATTCCAATCTTTGCATGAGCCTACTTCACTTGACAGGCACTTAGGAGTCTAGCATTAACACTCTAAATAAAGGGAAATCAACAATCAACAATCATACAATCAAGGAATCAGAAGTACCAAGTTATCAAAACAAAACAAAGAAGGCTCACCTCTTAGGCCAACGTGAGCTGACCAGAAATATCATCCTTGAGTGAAATCAGAGACGCCACAGCCTGAGCAGAAGTCTCTTCGATATTAAAGGAGACTAGTTGGCCATCAACTTTGAAAGAAAAAGCCTGAATTTGCTCCTTGGCAGCCTAAAGAGTTTCCACTCTAGCCCTAACTTCCCTGACCTCCTCGGCAGCAACTCTAACCTCCTCAGAGGTAACATGAACCTCCTCAGCAGTAGTAGGAACGTCATCCTCTCTCCTCCTCTTGTTGGATGGGCCTGCGTCAGCTGGGGCATGGCAGATAGAGGCAAGCTCAGTCTTAGGGGGCTGTTTAGTTGGCACTAGAATTCGAAGAGAGGCGGTGATACCCGTCGTGAGGTGTCAAAAATAAATTTATAATCTCCAAATACAACTATAGCTAGCGGCAGTCGGGTCGAACCACAGAGAGGCAGACGTAAATTCTAGTTGTTTAAATTCGGTCTAAGGTAACAATAAGGTGGGGGTTTGATTGAATTGGTCTATAGCTAATGAGCAATAAAATAAAGTAAACTAAGCAGACGGATGAAATCAAGTATAAAAAGGGTACTAGGATGGTCGGTTCGTTATAGTTTCGGCGGCAGCATACTAAACAGGTCTAAATCAAACACATGAGGCGGGAAATAAAGAGGTCCTCTCAGTCCACTCTTAACAGATAGCATCTTTTGATCTCGCTATAAGTCCCTAATATCACTAATACTGACTCTCGTCCTGAAAAGTGACTAACGGTCTAAACATTACCTATCTTTCGATCTCAGCATAGTTTAGTCATTTTAATTCGTGATCTAACAACTGTCCCTATCTCTCGATCTAATGGGTCAGTCATATATTAAGCATTCAACTAGTCGTGTGCACTCGATTCGTCGAATAAAGAATTAAAACAATTAAAACGAAAATAAAACCTCACGTGGTCAGTCGATCGACCAGGCATGGCGGTCGATCGACCAACACGCGAATCAGGCCGTGTTCATTATATTGCCGCCTACACTACAATTCCCCTACATCCTAGCACGAATAAATTAGCTACTCATACTGAAATTAAAGGCAACAATAATATTAAGGATTAAAACTACGGAATTCATGCTTAAAACGGTAAAATAAACAATTAACAAAAGATGGCAATTCGGCTTGGGAACTGATCTAGCAATTCGACAACTATGAACGAAAGTAAAATAACAGAATAAAACCAGAGAGTACCGTGTGAATTGCGAAGGAAAAGAACAAAGCCGAATGACAAAGCGAATTGTATTCAATACCGAAAGTAATCTCTAACCCTAATTATTTCTAAAGAACTATTTATCAAACTTAATGTAAAACTTGATAAAAACTGGATGCCTGTATCTGTCGAACTAGGTTACGTTATATAGAAAGTATACGTAACATAGTTCCTAAGCCTAATAACTCATGGGCTTGATAAATATCGATCTTTTAATTCTCGTCTGAAATAGCGTCTTGGTCGATCGACTGAAGTGACCGATCGATCGACTGAATAGCAGTGTACAGTAGCCTCTGGAACTCGATGGTTGGTCGATCGACTGAAGGTAGTGGTCGATCGACTGCTTTAGCTGCTACTTGACTTCTATAATCTCGTGGATTTGTCTTTTGGGCCTTGGATTGCGCACAAAGCTCATTCCTTAAGCGAATACTTCACGTCAAATGCAATGTAGGATACTCGGGGATGGATTTAGCTCGATTGCCGCTGGATTCTTCACATTTCTGCAATAATGTACAAAAATACGGAAGTAGACGGGAATAGGGAGAAATGTAGCATAAACTACATGAATGAGCTCTGAAATGCGTGTAAAATGGGATGTAAAACATCATATAAAAGACACGCATCAAACTTCCCCAAACCAAACCCTTGCTTGTCCCTAAGCAAGAACTAGACTCGATCTAATGACTTAATGGAACGAGTTCAATCTCAGAGCGAATTACAACATGTAAAGCCTAAACCAATTTAATGCAATAACTAACAATCAATTAGTAATGCGAATCATGCAAACGAGTTATAAGGTCGTTAAAAACTGCTGAACCGTCAACCATAGAGACTCATCAAATCAGACTCTCACGTGTCGCTCAAATCTCTCATAATCACAGGTGAATATATAAGAGGATAGAAAGAATTTATTTTGTAGAGACTCTCACCTAACTATGACCCATGAGAACATGCTTGCAGTATAGTAGGAAAGTAATCTCTACAACCGTACATACGCATTCCAACCAACAAAAGACCATGACACATGCCGAGGTATATATGTGGATATGTGAGGTATGGGTAAGAAGAGGCAAAACATTTATGGAAAAGTGGAGGTACAGGTGATCAAGCTAGTACCAAAACGGAACCATATGGCAACATCCAACTTCTTGCTCAAAATTAAATGAAACGGTTCTGTAGCAAGCACAAATCTCACAGTCTCCAGTATGAAAGTAATCAACTAACTCCCCATAAGATATGAATAATACATGGGAGCAAAAATAGCCATAAGATAAAGGTTTTAAATTTATGCGAATCGATCCTTTCTTTTTCTTTCGAACTCCAGTCGATCGACCATAATGGGCAGTCGATCGACTGCTTTGAACAGTACAGAACCTCTTTTTTTTCATTTTTCGAATCATTTTTTCACTTCTTTTTTTCAACTTTTTCAGTTCTTTTTTTTTTTCTTTCCTTTCTTTTCATTCTCCCAATAGCATTTCAATCGAGCAAAAGGCTACCAAAAACGAAGTGACAATCCCAACAACTAAACTACTAGCTTGACAAGGGCAGGCTAAATGTAGGATGTAGTAAATGGGACAAAAAGGATATTTTTGGCAGTGTGGAGCTTATGGGCAAAACGAATAAAGGGAAACCTCTACCACATGTGTCAACAAACCACAAACCGAATGCATACATGTATTAAGCAGATTAAGTTCATATTTATGCAAATTGATATGACATGTCTCATAAGGAGTACTACTCACATTCCTAAATAAACCGGTCATAAATGTTACCAGTTATAGGCTCTAAATCTCAGAAATATGATGTATTTTGCCAATTTTCAAAGTCAAGTCTCAAGTTCAGCAAATAAATTAACGAAAACTCGTAGGTATGCACTTATATGATTCTACTAATAACATGTTAATCAAGCAAGGCTTAGGCAAAAAAAGGTGCAAATGCAATGTCATCATGGAAATACTACCGTTCCGACTCAACCTATATGCTAAAATAAACAAGCATTTTTTTGAAATTTTTGAAATTATTCAATTTTTTTGGATTTTGTATATGAGAAATGAAATAAACAATGCAAAACAAAATGTAAACGTGAATGCAAGCAAATGATATGCGACGCAAAACCCTTCCCCAAACCAAATCGCACAATGTCCCCATTGTGTAAAATCATGTAATGAAAAAAAAGAGAAACGGGAATTTGCGAGAAAATAAACAAATAAATAAATATGAAGTGGAACTTGGGAACTCACAAGACTTTAAGCGCAGCAAAGGAAACCTCCCCAAACCAGCGTAAGCTCGGAGGTTTCAGAAGCCAACAGTGCTACTAATGAGGACCTGAAAAGACAAACAAAGTACCACGCATAAAATCGAGAAGGACAATAATGAAGCGGTATTATGTGCATAATTGAGAAAAATAGAAGAAATAAATAAAATGACGGAAGATAAAGTGGAGTAGAAAACTCCCTCAATTCCGCAAATCGACCAAATATAGCAGGGGAGAGGTCGTGAACAGATACAGCAGTGCAGGTCGGTCGATCGACCACATCACTCAGTCGATCGACCGAGGTGAAAGGAACAGTAGCTCCTGGAAACTGCAGACCAGTCGATCGACTATATAGCCCAGTCGATCGACTGAAGATACTGGTGTAACTTCTTATTTCTTCGTATTTGCTCAATTACTTGAGCTAATGAGGTCTAAAAACCTGCAAATGCACAATAATACGCGCCCAAAATTGCGCAAAACTCAAAATAAAGTCTAAAGCGTATAAAATCCCAAGCAAGCAAAATAAAATGCGAAGTTTCGCGCACACAAAAGCAATAAAAAGTGTCTAACAAAAGCAAATAAAATGTTTGGAAAACATGTGATCAACTAGTAGTTGATCAAGAACGGCCACGGAATGGCTCACTTCGTCGGCTTCTGGCTACTAGAGGTAGCCTCAACGGTGCTTATCTTATCAGCTGCACCCTTCTTAGCTTCCACGTCCGTATGGCTCAACGGATCAACACTTTCATCATCTCCCCAGTCAATGACCTCTTCTTGCTCATCAAAGTCCAAATCGGACTCCCTTGCCTTGACCGGCTCGTCATCAACTTCCTCATCAGTGCCATAGCCGAGGCAACCAAGACCGCCTCGTGAGATGATTGGCTTCTTTGCAGCTGGAGTAACTTGCAATTCTTCATTCCCCAAACCAGATCATGCAATATCAGAAATAGACAAATCTTCCTCCAATTTGCTCCCAATCTGGGGCGGAGGGGTTACAACAGAAATAGAGATAGGCATATCAGGAAGCATAAAGTACGATTTCTTGTCAGAAACCATATTACAAGTCACAGGCCACATGGGGTCCTTTTTTCTTAGCTGGCTGGGCAAAGACAATAGAATGCTTCCCTACTTTAAAAGTCAAGGTACCCGAACCAACATCTATGACTGCACCAGCAGTGTGCAGAAATGGCCTACCCAAAATAATGGGAATATGGGCATCCTCAGGCATGTCAAGTACGACGAAGTCAACAGGGAAGAAAAACTTCCCTATTTGCACGGGGATGTCCTCTAAGACTCATATTGGCTGGACCGCAGATCGGTCAGCCATCTGTACTTTCATATCTATCACTGCGAACCTAGTCAATTTGAGCTTCCTAGCAAGACTCAGGGGCATTACACTTATACTAGCTCCTAAGTCACATAAAGCCTTCTCAATAGAGAAGGTACCTATATTGCAAGGAACAGAAAAGCTACCCGGGTCCTCTAGCTTATGGGGTGCAGTGTGAGACAAATAAGAGCATGACTCTTTGGTTAATGCGACAGTATGCACATTTTCAAGTGACTTTTTCTTAGACAAGAGTTGTTTCATGAATTTAGTATAGGCAGGCACTTGATTAACTAACTCAAGGAAAGGCACTTGTACATTCAAGCTACGAATAACTTTTTCAAATTTATTGAAAGATACATGTTCCTTCGTCGGCACTAGTCTTTCCGGGTATGGGGCTGTAAGAAGTAGCTTAGCCCTCTCCTCTAATTCGCGCATGCCGGTATCCGTGGACTTAGGCTGGAAGTCCACTACTTTCTCCTTGTTGAAGCTTGAACCCTCTTCAGACCGTCTCAAATGTGAACCATTGATCGACATCGGGTCGTACTTCGGAGCCGAAACTGACCCATCAACACTCGTGTCTTTCCCCAATATTTTTGGGACTGTCGTGCCCCGAAACAAATGATCCCTCAAGTTGTCGGGCATCGGAGGACGAAAAATCTCACTATCAGCAGCGATCTCAGTCGATCGACCAGTGATGTCAGTCGATCGACTAAGTTGAATAGGACCAGAAGCTTCTGTAACCCACACTTCAGTCGATCGACCGGGTATATCAGTCGATCGACTGATATACCTGGTAGACGCCTTTTTCTTTCCTTTGCTTGTTTCAGCTTTGTTTTGACTCGGTTTTGCCTCATCTTTTGCAGCATCATCCTCGACCATAGCAGGCCCATCCAGGGTGGACCCACTCCTCAAATTTATTGCATTTAGGGTCTCTTTCTGGTCAGTTTGAGTCGGTAAGTGTCCCGGAGCTCGAGTGGTACTCTTGCTAGCCAATTGAGCAATTTGGCTCTCTAGCATCTTCATCCCGGCCTCCCTAGCTTGGGACAACTTCAGAAATAAGTTCTTCAACTCGGTGAACTCGGAATTTTGGGATTGTTGCTACTGCGGCGCATTGGGAGGTTTTTGATATGGTTGTTTGTGAGGAGGCACATAAGCTTGCTGCTGCTGCTGTTGTGGAGGTTGAGTCGGATTCAGGACATTCTGGCTACTCCACCTCAAGTTGGGGTGGACATTCGGCTCATACTACGTGTTTGTCTGCCTATAGTGTTGAAAGGCAGCACAAGACTCAAAGGGGACAGAACAATTCTCTGAGACATGTCCCTCAGCTCCACATCTTCTACAGACAAAAGGACCGTCTGAAACAGCATTAACATGGCACATCCCTCCTTTAGAAGCTCCTCCCAACTCATATTTGTCAAACCTTGCAGTGAGAGCTTTTAGTGCAGCAACAGAGGAAGATTCAGCAGCTCTCCTCTGGTTTCCTCTCGAATTCCCATATTCAGCCTTATGAGTGGCTAAATCATCGATGATCTTCCACCCCTTAGTCTCTCCCATGTTCTCAGCAAATCGGCCATTGGCTGCAGCATCCAAAATAGCCCTCTGATCGTCATACAACCCATTATAGAACTGGTTGAAAAGACTCCATTTTTCGAACCCATGGTGTGGTATGGTTCGCACCAGTTTCTTGAAACGAACCCATGCTTCATGAAAGTTCTCATCAGGCCCCTGTTTAAAGCTCGTGATCTGAGCTCTAATGGCATTAGTCTTCGAGGCAGAGAAGTACTTTTTGTAGAATGCCAAGGCCAATGAATTCCAGTCGGTGATCCCATGAGCGGCTCGGTCCAGATCTCTATACCACTCCCTTGCAGCATCACGAAGGGAGAAAATGAACATGGTCTCCTTGATCTGGTCTTGGGTCACACCGGTCGGCGGGGGTATAGAGCAGCAATAATCAATAAAAATGTCCATATGCTTGGCTGCATCTTCATTTGCAGCTCCCCCGAACTGGTTTCTCTCAACCAGGTTAATATAGGAAGGCTTCGGCTCGAATTTTCTCGCCTCCCCAGGTAGTTCCAATCCTTTGTAGAGATTCGCAGCTGTCGGCTCTGAGTGACTAGCAATGGTTGCTTCCTCAGCCATGACTGGAATTTCTGGAGAAGTGACTGTCTCAGCTGAAGAAATTGAAGCAGGAGATGTAGGTGGATCTTCCTCAAACAGAGCGTTCTCGTAGTAGCTTGACAGAGTACTCAACTCTTCCTCTGTCGGTAATACCCTTTGTGATCGTCTCAACTCGCGCAAGGATTTCTCGATCTCAGGATTGAATGGTACTAGTTCACCACCCCGTGACTTGCGCATAAGAAGAAACTACAAAAAGAATATAAGAAAAGTTTAAGGAACGGAAGTCCCTTAAACTAAGAAAGACTAAATAAAAACAACAAAAAATTAGAACAATTGCCTCCCCGGCAACGGCGCCAAAATTTGATACTCGTCGTGAGGTGTCAAAAATAAATTTATAATCTCCAACTACAACTATAGCTAGCGGCAGTCGGGTCGAACCACAGAGAGGCAGACGTAATTTCTATTTGTTTAAATTCGGTCTAAGGTAACAATAAGGTGGGGGTTTGATTGAATTGGTCTATAGCTAATGAGCAATAAAATAAAGTAAACTAAGCAGACGGATGAAATCAAGTATAAAAAGGGTACTAGGATGGTCGGTTCGTTATAGTTTCGGCGGCAGCATACTAAACAGGTCTAAATCAAACACATGAGGCGGGAATAAAGAGGTCCTCTCAGTCCACTCTTAACAGATAGCATCTTTCGATCTCGCTATAAGTCCCTAATATCACTAATACTGACTCTCGTCCTGAAAAGTGACTAACGGTCTAAACTTTACCTATCTTTCGATCTCAGCATAGTTTAGTCATTTTAATTCGTGATCTAACAACTGTCCCTATCTCTCGATCTAATGGGTCAGTCATATATTAAGCATTCAACTAGTCGTGTGCACTCGATTCGTCGAATAAAGAATTAAAACAATTAAAACGAAAATAAAACCTCACGTGGTCAGTCGATCGACCAGGCATGGCGGTCGATCGACCAACACGCGAACCAGGCCGTGTTCATTATATTGCCGCCTACACAACAATTCCCCTATATCCTAGCATGAATAAATTAGCTACTCATACTGAAATTAAAGGCAACAATAATATTAAGGATTAAAACTACGGAATTCATGCTTAAAACGGTAAAATAAACAATTAACAAAAGATGGCAATTCGGCTTGGGAACTGATCTAGCAATTCGACAACTATGAACGAAAGTAAAATAACAGAATAAAACCAGAGAGTACCGTGTGAATTGCGAAGGAAAAGAACAAAGCCGAATGACAAAGCGAATTGTATTCAATACCGAAAGTAATCTCTAACCCTAATTATTTCTAAAGAACTATTTATCAAACTTAATGTAAAATTTGATAAAAACTGGATGCCTGTATCTGTCGAACTAGGTTACGTTATATAGAAAGTATACGTAACATAATTCCTAAGCCTAATAACTCATGGGCTTGATAAATCTCGATCTTTTAATTCTCGTCTGGAATAGCGTCTTGGTCGATCGACTGAAGTGACCGGTCGATCGACTGAATAGCAGTGTACAGTAGCCTCTGGAACCCGATGGTTGGTCGATCGACTAAAGGTAGTGGTCGATCGACTGCTTTAGCTGCTACTTGTCTTCTATAATCTCGTGGATTTGTCTTTTGGGCCTTGGATTGCGCACCAAGCTCGTTCCTTAAGTGAATACTTCACGTCAAATGCAATGCAGGATACTCTGGGACGGATTTAGCTCGATTTCCGCTGGATTCTTCACATTTCTGCAATAATGTACAATAATACGGAAGTAGACGGGAATAGGGAGAAATGTAGCATAAACTACATGAATGAGCTCTGAAATGCGTGTAAAATGGGATATAAAACATCATATAAAAGACACGCATCAGGCGCTACTATCACTGCGCGTAGCCTCCTCACTCTGAGACCTTTCCTCAGTAATATGAGAAATACCTACCTTTAAATCAGCCAGGCCAAACACAGCAATTTTAGCAGATGACCTGGTCACTACAGGATGAATCCTCCCATCAGCAATACGCATAAGGGTCTAAAGCAAAACAAAGTAGTCACAAAAGATAAAAGGCCTTATTGCCAGAAGATGACACCCCTCAACCCTTGGAGGATTTAGAAGCCTTGAAGGTAGTTAACTGAGCCTTCGTAAACTTTGGAAGTGGATCCCAGCCTAGACATGCAGGCTAGCTCCATTCCTCATGAGACAAGGCTATAAATGCGGCAATCATGTCAGTCGAACCCTCGGCAGCAGGATCACTCTACCAATCAGCAACTGCAGATCAATACAAGTAAGCATACATCACCAGTTTTTCATACCTCTTTTTTACTTACAAATATATGCAGGCAGAAAAAGACTCACCAGACTCTAAAGCCGGGTAACCGATATAATCTATATAAGGACCTATAGAGGTGGTCCTGACCAACATAAAAGACTTGGCCCACCCTTTATCATCACCAGAGTCAAAATTGTTAATAAAAAGTGCCATCTTTGACTTGACTCTGAAATTAAACCTGCCAACTGAACTGCTCTTGAGATGGTAGACATTCTTGAAATCATCAAGAGTGAAAACCTGACTGTGCTTAGCACACAAACTCTCGAGGGAGTGAACCACCTTCCACACCATTGGCATAAGCTAAAAGGGCGGTACCTGAATAGCGCTGATGATGTCAGTCATCAGAGTGCTGAAAGGAAGCATGCATCCAGCTTTAAAAGCCCACTCAAATATAATGAAACAACCAGGACTAGTCCACTTGGCCCTGACAGGACCATTTTTCAGGGATCCAGACCTCGGCATCCTTGCAAAGCAGCCTCTTGGTCTTCAAAAAGTGTTTAAAAGTAGGTTTCAGAAGGTTGGCCTCTGGAAACGAAGAGTTGAGAGGTTTGGCAGGTGAAAAGTGTTAGAAATCTATATCTCATTAACTTTACATATTCATATATGTTACAATCAATTTAGTCATAAAATTAAATACAAATCTTATGCATGCAAACTAAAATAGATAAGTGAAGAAATCATTTTCCTTAAAATGGATTTTCGGATTAAAAGGGCACCAACAAGATCTCCTTCTTGTTAGTTCTTGAGCTTTCCAACAATGGATAAACAAGATTCAAGTTTAGAATCTCTCCCAAAAGCATATACCCATGGAAAACTCATAATATCCAATATTATTTTGATCTAGTAACAATATTAGTCTTACTTAAAATATGACACAAAAATTAATTTTTGTTCTCTTGAAAAATCGGTTCAAGAGGAAAGATTTGTGAGGTTTATTTTTCTCTAAGATTCTTCACAAGATTGAGAGTTAATTTTTGTTTACACTAGAAAAATATATGTAGTGATGAATGAATAAATAAAATGATAGAGGAAAAACTCTATCATTTCACTATGGCCAAACCGGTTGGAGGAGGGAAGGTGGCCAATGCATGAGGCCAACTTTCTTCCCAAGAACAACTAGGCATGCAAGGCTAGGAGACTAGGATATAATTGTGTTTTCCACTAAAAATTTTTAACACAATATAATCCTATACTCCCTCCAATTTTCGGCACACTTAATAAAATGGGTAGTCCATTTTATTTTGTCATTTGTCAATTGTGAAATATGTGACATGTTACTTGACATGTGAAATTGTAATGTATTTTTAACATATTAAAAATCAACATACTCATAAAATATGTCATTTACAAAATCGACTAGTAATTCGTAATTACTTGTACCAAAATGGTTTATCAAATTATAAATTACAACGTATTGTATTTATAATAAATTATTCATTCAATTTCAATTTCAATTGTTTCATAAACAATAATTTTATCTAAGTAATAAAATAATTCGATTACTTAGACCGTATCTCATTTAATCAAATTACAATAAGACACGTTAACTTTACTCACAAAATCATCCGTCAATTTTAAGTAATTTAATTAACTCATATCGGCATACGATTAATTAAATAATCAATTAAGAGTATTTTGGTCAATTTTGATTTCCAACAAATATAGTCACCAAAATGATTTAACGCTTCAAAGTACTTAACTCAATTAAGCATATGAGAACCAATTTATTGTAAGTAGATATGTTAGTCAAAAATCAAAAACCCTTTTGATCACGAATAACTTTTATCTATACTCTTCACAAGAGATCCTTACAATGGATAATACGAGTTTTAGAAGAAAAATCAAATTTTGTCTTTAGTTACGATGTTATAATGGAGATTTGAATCAAAAATCGAAATGATATCGTATATAATTTGAGGTATAGAAATAGAACAATATGATAACGGAATAGTGGAAAACTTAACATTTGTCGTTTTTAATCATAATAATAACACTCGTAAAATTTAATTTAAACAAGTTTTATTGCATTTATCTAGCGACCTCTACCCAACTTTGATAAATGATTCCAAGACCCAAATACATATTAACTTAGGCATCGGTAAAGCCAAAAACAACCCTTATCAATATAACTCGGTGGATTAACTTTTTAATCGATTCTACTTTTGGAACTCTTGGTCGATAAATTTACATTAAAATTTATCTTTAGCCCGAAACACATCCGGCAACCGTCGAGAATACTTTCGTTGAGTTCAACCCAAATTTCGAATAAATGTGTACATGATCCAAATTTACATCAACTTGGGCATCGGTAAAGCCGAAAACAACCCTCATCTTTATAAATTCGGTGGGTAGACATTTATCACCCACTTCCCCTACGTAACAAGGTTTGTACCCCGGTAAAGCCGAGTGCACTCCCTCACGAAATAGGTTTTCATGGTTTCTACGTTTTGGTAAGGCTAAGTCTCAATTGTTTATTTTAGCGAGAGGTCATGTCAATTTATTATCTATCACGTTTTATGTGAACTAAAGCGGTGAACTACGATAATTATAATTGACACGGTCGATAAACTCGATTTAAAAGATAATGCATGTTTTAGTTATGGCGATTTAGCGATGTATGAAACATATAAATAAAATGCAAAACATAAAAATAAAATCCTAGTATGACCTTCCTAGAATAGAAAATCTAATAAAATATTACAAATTCGGAAACCAACTCCTTTGGTCCCTTATACTTCGGTCTTGGCACGCACTTCAAGGAAACACTTTCTTTGATGGATCGCCTTCTCGAGTGGCACCGTCTTCAAGGTACTCCGGAATAAATAAATTACATAACAATTACATAATTTCCTATTATACATTTGTAATTAAAATAAAATAAATCTATTAAATTACAAAACGGTTATACGAGATCATAATAAATTACAACCGAATCGATATTCCCATACATTTCGGGCAATACCAATTAAAAACTAAGGCCATACTAAGCAAAATTACATAATTCAAAATTTACATAAAATAAAATTATGACAATCATAAATAAAATGCAGCATTATAATATGTATGAACATGCCCAATTTTATGCTAAATCGCCCTTAAGGAGCCAATATCCTATATTAATCGGTTTTTACGGATTTGCGTGATTCAACCTTTTAAAATCACAATAATTACATAAAATCATATTTATGCACAAGTTAATTACCCTAACCAACTTAGGACTCAAAATTAGACTCCACTAACATATTGACAATAATTAACTTATATTTCTTAAAATTGTTCATAAATGGACTCAAAAATACAATATAATGCCATGAACTTCAAATAAATCATAAAAATTTCAAATAAATTTGAAATTTGAAATTTTAAACTCATTAACATTCTGGAAAAATACAATGACACTCATAATGTTCAAAAACTTAGGTTAAAAATTTCGAAATTTATCGGGAAAAACAATGTTGCGGTTTATCGGATTTATCAATTATAATCATAAAAATATGAGAAAAATTATATTTAACAACTTTTAAATTTTAGATCTGAAATATATGATAAAATGCAATATGTGACGTTTTTCCTTAGTCATGAAGTATGTTTTAGCAATTTTCACTAATTAAAGTCACTATTTATGTTATTTTTCATCAAAAATTCATAAATCATGCATAAAGACTTCATTATAGCCAATTATTTTATACACATCTTGTAAAATTTCATGTGACAACATACTAAATTTCTATGACCAGATTCGAAATATTACTCATATTAACCTATTTTTCATTTAAATTCGATTTTATCATGAAAAATCCATATTTCGAACATAAGAACTCCAAATATTATGAAACATTACAGGTCATCAAAATATAATATATGTGAAAACATATCCAAAAACCACTGAAAAAATCAAAGTTTACCTAATTTTAGTCCAAAAATGACATTTTTATCATAAAATCACATTTTAATGTCATTATTATACAAAATGAACAATAAAAATCCATAAATTAACCAAAATATCCTAAATACATTTTAGGAACAGAAACTTTAACATGCATAATTGATTTCGTGATATATCATAATAAGCACAAATTTATAAGTTTTATTTGTTAATCGTATAACTCGGAAAAACAATAACCGATTTGCATGCAAACAACCTAAGGCTCATGATACCGCTTGTTAGAAATCTATATCTCATTAACTTTACATATTCATATATGTTACAATTAATTTAGTCATAAAATTAAATACAAATCTTATGCATGCAAACTAAAATAGATAAGTGAAGAAATCATTTTCGTTACAATGGATTTTCGGATTAAAAGGGCATCAACAAGATCTCCTTCTTGTTAGTTCTTGAGCTTTCCAACAATGGATGAACAAGATTCAAGTTTAGAATCTCTCCCAAAAGTATATACCCATGGAAAACTCATAATAACCAATATTATTTTGATCTAGTAACAATATTAGTCTTACTTAAAATATGACACAAAAATTAATTTTTGTTCTCTTGAAAAATCGGTTCAAGAGGAAAGATTTGTGAGGTTTATTTTTCTCTAAGATTCTTCACAAGATGGAGAGTTAATTTTTGTTTACACTAGAAAAATATATGTAGTGATGAATGAATAAATAAAATGATAGAGGAAAAACTCTATCATTTCACTATGGCCAAACCGGTTGGAGGAGGGAAGGTGGCCAATGCATGAGGCCAACTTTCTTCCCAAGAACAACTAGGCATGCAAGGCTAGGAGACTAGGATATAATTGTGTTTTCCACTAAAAATATTTAACACAATATAATCTTATACTCCCTCAAATTTTCGGCACACTTAATAAAATGGGTAGTCCATTTTATTTTGTCATTTGTCAGATGTGACATATGTGACATGTTACTTGACATGTGAAATTGTAATGTATTTTTAACATATTAAAAATCAACATACTCATAAAATATGTCATTTACAAAATCGACTAGTAATTCGTAATTACTTGTACCAAAATGGTTTATCAAATTATAAATTACAACGTCTTGTATTTATAATAAATTATTCATTCAATTTCAATTTCAATTGTTTCATAAACAATAATTTTATCTAAGTAATAAAACAATTCGATTACTTAGACCGTATCTCATTTAATCAAATTACAATAAGACACGTTAACTTTACTCACAAAATCATCCGTCAATTTTAAGTAATTTAATTAACTCGTATCGGCATACGATTAATTAAATAATCAATTAAGAGTATTTCCCTATAGGTATGACCTAAGGGGATCAACTGATCACCACCGTTGCACGACAGTAATGTCAAACTCTAGACAGCCAATCATTACTGATATGTGTGGACCAGTTGACTGTAAAAATATTACATCCCACATGTATTCTTAAAATGAGATTTAAACATGTGATCATCATGATCAACAGTCGCATTATTGTCGGAGGACACATATTCCAACAAAAAGACACAATCTTTATACATGGTCGACAAAATCTCAATAGGAGGCTCAACCTTAACAACCTCATCCTCTGGAATCAGATCATGAACATCAACTAATACAACGACTGCCTCGTCAATTTCAGCAGGCTTGGGAGTAGCAGCTCTTCTCCTTGGTGCCATTTTCTTTTGTTTCAAGTTTTTGTTCAAAGGAGACGGTAAAATTTCTTATTTGAGTTATTGGAATTTCTGGAAAGAGGAGAGATAGGGTTGGTAACAAATGGAGAGGTGAAAAGTAATTTAAAGACGCTTTAAATAAAGTTTTAGGGTTAATGCAAGTGGGTGGAGCTAATGACGACTCTTCTACGTATCCACGCAACTACCAACATTTATTTTTTAATATTACAGTTTTCTATGTATATGGGTACTATATCGAGTAGGGCTTACTCTGTTGAGTAAGTATGTTTTTATACGAAACAGTAGTCTGCCTGATGGGTACTCGATCGAGTATGTGTAACATTCGATCGAGTAAGGGGCACTCGATCGAGTAAGTCACTTACTCGATCGAGTAAGTTGGTTAAGCGGGTTGTTTTAGCCGGGTTTTGTTAGTAACGCATGATTAATATATAAAGTCGTCCGTCACTTTCTTTATCACTTTTCACCTTTTCTAAAACCTTTCAAAGAGAAAACAAGTTACGTTGCTTTCATTCGTCGCGTTGCTATCAAATCCCAATGGCTAAGGTTGTCGGATTGTCGTGTTCTTTATGCCGTTGAGTTCGTCGTGTCGAGGGTAAGATCCTTGTATAGTTTTTATACATTTTCGTTGATTTTGTTTAAAACCCTAATTAGGTATTTTGGGGGTTTTGGGAGTATTTTGATAGTAGATGGTGATTGTATGATTGTGTGTTTGATAGGAGTTGATTTCGAAAGAGGAACGTTTCTGATTAGCTGATTGTGATGATCCTGGTGATTGCTTTTCCAGGTAGGATTTCCTACTCAGTTATTGGTTACATATATGTTGGTTGATTGATTGAATGTTGGTGGTTTTGATTAATAATATTTGTCTATATCATATTGGAATTTGTGATTGTTGATTTTGTAGTTGGTTGTGATTGTTTGTCTGTGGTTCTCGAGGTGCGTCCTCGGCTGAGTGAAGTCAGTTGCGTGAGTGGCTTCACGCCCTTGATTCCCCTTCTGTGGAACCCGCCACAGAGGGGATGTTCACATTAAGGAACATTGGTTATCGCTCGAATGAGATGAGCGGGGCTTAGGGGGGTACGGATGCGGTCCTCCACTGGCGGTGTGGAATACCTGTTGCGATAGGTATTCTGGCAGGACTACATCAGGTGTGTGGAGTGGTGACAGAATTTGGGTACTGTGTGTGTTGTATCTTATATATTGTGTTTTGTGTAATTATTAACTGACCCCATTTAAATGTTTTAAAAACCGTGCTGATCCATTCGGGGGTGGTGAGCAATTGTCTAGCATGTATACTGTGGATGCGCACAGGATTAGCCAGGGATGGAGTCGCCACGAGTCTGATAGTAGTATTCCGCTGTGTTATCATGAGACCTTTTGTTACTTTAGTTGTAGTTTGGTTTTAGAACAGTTGTACTTTACTTTATAGTTGGTTTTGTTGTATTCACTTAAACTTATCTATTAAAGTACGTTCTTTTATGGTATATTTGATATTCATTGCCTCTGAAAACCGATATGGTAGCACTTTCATGCATTGGGTGGTCTTGGTAAGGCACCTTGGTGTATGGGGGTGTTACAAAGTGGTATCAGAGCGACGATTTTGGAACCTGTAACTAATGAACCCAATGAATCTAGGAAGTCAAAATAAAATGAATCCGGGTAGGAGTTGTTAAAAGCTAATGGAAAGACTTGGGAGACGTCCTAAAGTCGCGAACTTGCCCTACAACTTTAAACCGGTCACTATGGGGTGTCATGGGATCGCTATGTGTTTACTAATATTCTATTGCGTATGTTGGATGATGTGTTGTATGGAAATGTTGGAAAACGATTGTGGTGGAATGGGGAATGTGGTGAAAGAAGATGAAGTGGATATATGATAAAGTGCTGTGAATAAGCATGTTGCATGATAGTTGGTTTACAATAATGTGGCATTATAGAACATGTGAATAGAATGTTTGTGTTTGATATATATATATATATATATATATATATATATATATATATATATATATATATATATATATATATATATATATATATATATATATATATATTGTTGCGAAAAGTTATAGAATAAAAGCATCTGGGTAATATATGATTGACAAGTTGAATAATATGTGTATGATGGATATTGTTGCTTGACTTTTGAACATAGTACCATGTGGTTAGGGATACTGGTTTTATGAGCATTGAGTTGTTCTTGTTTACTTTGTTGTTATTTAAGTTGTTTGGAAGTAAAAATCAAATAGTTATGTTGTCCGATTACAGCGAAGTTGTCTTTAAACCGTTATAACTTCAGACGCATATATGATTTTGATGTGATTCCAATTGGAGGTGATATCTTGTTCTTTTACGATTCGAACGATAGGTTACACGTCCAAAATGACTAAGAAACGAGTGAGATATGACCGTTTTACGTAAATTGGACAGTGCTGAGAAATGCGTAGGGTACTCAATCGAGTAGCCCTTACTAAATCGAGTGCACCTCTTGTTACTCGATCGAGTACCCCTTACTCGATCGAGTAGCGCTGGTAATTTATTATACGTGCTTCTGATCATCACCTACTCGATCGAGTAGGCTGAACTCGATCTAGTAACCCCTATTTTGGGTCATATGCGTATCTTTTGACTTTGTCGCATATCATGTTTAATTCAAAGGTGTCCTTTTGCTTCTTTATGCATTGTTTTATGTATGTATTGGTTCTAATGCGTAAGTTACCCAATCTTATGATGGGTATGAGTTTGGTGGAGAGGACATGAGTTATATGTAATTGTGATGGATAGTGGAAAAAGAAAAGGGAAGATTGATGAGCTTATTGAGGCATGGAGCATGTTTTGTGAGATGTGGTGAGTGATATGATGGCGTGCTGAGTAATGTAAAAGTAAGTGTATATGGGTAAGGGGGTGATGTAAGTTTATGGAACTTGAGAATGAAAAGATTGAAATGAGGGATTCAAATGGTGGTAACTTGGGATTCTGAAGGATTATGAAGGGAGATAGTTATAACTGGGTTGGTTAAGAATATATGTAATGGAAATGTCATTGTAGATAGACAGGAAAAGAATGGTGTATAAAGAGCTTAGATTGAGTTTTGCCGCGATGTGAATTGTAAATAGAGTTTGATTTTTGGAATTTGTGTAACACCCGCGAATTTCCCTTTTCGACATTTAAAATTTATTAAACCATTTAATCACTTTATTATATATTTTTGAATTATTCAATTTAATTAATTTTATGTCAAACATGATTTTTTATGAACGTATTATATAAAAGCTCATTTTTATAAAAATACGTATTATTAAATTATATATTTGAGGCATAACTTTAAATAAGAATATATGTATACGTATTTTTGGTCGGATAATAATAGTGACAGTAAGAATATTAGTTTCCGTCTCAAGTTAAAATTAAACTCGAGACCTTTTCCGTCTAGCTATAGACCGTCACATTTCACTTTGTACCTACTTTGATCCGGACCAACCAGAATTCGACAACATATCACACCCACCTAACATCCTACACTCTACTTTTAAAATATCTCTTTTATATATTGATTTATATATTATTATTATTATATATTATTATTTTATATTATATTATTCTTATTTTTTTTGGAATCATTATTGTTACTTACAAAGGACCCGTCCCTACCCCCCTTTCTTCCTCCTTTTTCCCTGCGAAAGACAAACACACGCAACAACAACAAACATCAGAGAACCACCATTTTTCGACCTCCAAAAACTCCGATCCCACCTTCGTCTCTCAACCAAACTCCAATATTTTTGCGCCATTAGCTTCCTCGTCCCTTCCTCGTTCTTTTAAGGTAAGAAAGCTCCTATTTTGTTGAATTTTCGAAATGGGCATCTTTTTACAAAACCGGTTTTGTGACCCATGTTACTCGTTTTTCCTCCTTTTTAGTTGAAGACTGAAGATAGGCTCGTGTTATTGGCGTTTTTACTTGGGAATTCGAAGAGTTAAGGTAACGGTGACAGGTTACTCAACGATGAGTCGATATTCCATCCCCTTCAACTCGGTTTTTATACTCATTCGTCTTAAAGTTTTAATATTTACGTGTTTTCTCATGTGTGGAATTAATTGTGTTAAGCTTGTGGTCATTGGTCATTTTATTTGGTGATTAGTCGTTCCCATGGCTTATTTGTCGCGGTTTTGTCATCTTCGAAACACGAGTGTTGCCTGTTGTCATTTCAAATTTTTCGTATGCTTTCCTTGCTGGTTTTCTGGGCTCGTTTATGGCAGAGACTAATGGCGCTATCCTTGTTCTAGTCGTACTCTTTTCATCTCGAATTCGTCCTTTGTTTTTCGTGTGAAACTGTGCATTTGATGGCTACCCTTCCCCTGGTTTTCTGAGTTTTATTATGGAAAGATTTGTGGTGGTGAATCATGTTTTAGTCGTTCTTATTTCCGTCTCAACTTGCTTTAACTCCGTCTTGAATTTGAGCTGAATGGGGCTGCTGAACTCAGCCTTAGAACCGTGACATCGACTAGTTTGGCCCCTGCCTTGGGACGGGATAGAGAGTAGTAAAAGTTGTTTAGTCCGTATGGGAATGAGCGTATAAATGCGTGTGTATGTACCCGTCTTATGCTCGTCTCGTTTTGGTTGTGGTTACTCGGTCTTATTAGTGGCTGACTTTGGCGGAATTTTGAGTTGTAATGGCGGCCTATTTCGGGACTGTTTTGGTCTGAGTTGGGACGGGACATAGAATAGTATGAATGGCGGTTGAAGGTAGTCGAGTAGTGGCTGAGCTCGGCTGTTTTGTGCGGGTAGTGATGGGGTTATTGATCACAGTGGGAGTGTACCTCATTCTTATTTCTCCCTTTGCTTTAGTATTCCATTTTGTGAAGGGTGACTTTTTGGGCTCACCATTATTTAATCATTGGGCTCACCCTTGTTTAGTAGTTGGACTCACTACTCCTTAAATTTTGGGTTCACCTTATGGCATTTAATGGATTCATTATACCTTAATTTTTGGGCTAAACAGATTACATGTATTTGACTTATCCTAGTCCATTCATTGGGTTTCACATGATTTATGTCTTGGGCTCATAAATGGGTCACTTGGACTTGGTCACATTTTATCCCGTATATTTCATATAACGTAGTTTAGTCATTATCACTGGTTATATTTTATTTAATCGGCATGTTAAATTATAAAGTGGAATATTGATTAATATAACACAAAAAATGGGATATTCATTATAAATAAGTACTTAAGAGTCATATTCTTGACAATGTCTTGTATTATTCTGTTATGAGAGTCTCGGTCCTATCGGATACTAGAGGTGAGCCATATGCCCTGTAGTTGCGATATGATCGTCGGGTCCGATGTTCCCTTCCGTACTTATGGTGAGATGCAAGCCATAAGTATGAGTGTGACATTAGTAATTCCGTCCCCGAGTCTTGGTCCTATCGGATACTAGGGGTGAGCCATAGGCACTCTAGTTGCGATGTTATCGTCGTCCTACCAGGAGGCTGGAGTCTAGGATGTAGTCTTGTGTGTAGTATCTCGGACATGCTTTAAAGGTAGCCTCTGAGTCGGATACTCCGTCTACTCTTTGAGTTGGTCTTACACTTGTGAGTCGTATTCTTGTGGAAATGCCATAATACCATCGTATGTGCTTAACATGAATTTTCGCCCTACTTGTGCTGTTCTGGCAAGTACGGGTTTGGCCTACTGTGTCTTTGTTTCGGCAAGTATGGTTTTTGGCCACTTGTGCTGTGCTGGCAAGTGAGTCTTATCTTAGTCTTTCCGCCACTTTCGTGCTGTTCTGGCGACTGGGGTACTCGATCTCCATTAGTAGTCGAGTCTTGGGTGCGTGTTGTGCTGGCGCACGTCGAATCGTGATGTACACCCAAGAATCTGCAGATTTAGACTAGGACCGTATTATTATCGTAGTCCTACCCGGGGAAATTATAGTCTAAGAGTGATAAATGTCTTGTATTATTTGGATGGTTACTTTGGTCATATCTCCTTGAAATACATGCTCGTGACTAAGTGGCCGTGTCGGTTTCCTTGTCCTTCGTTTCCATTTATTTATTGTTGCTTATGCCTTACTTGTTTATTCCATATTTTCTTTTACTCTTGTTGGTTTAAACACGTATAATCTCATGTTTAGTTATAATTCGATTCACTCATGTCTTATTTAATAAGATTGTTTGTTTATGTTCTTTGTTATGTTCGTTTTGACATATTGTGGCTGGGAGAACCTTGAGTTACTCCCCACTGATTGTGGCGTTCATGTGTACATGAATGACAGATGGTGAAGATGCTTACGTGGGGAAGACGTGTGGGCTAGCGAGAACTAAACCCTTGGGCCTTAGTTGCTAGTTTAGAAACCCCTTATATGTTTATTCGTGGGATATCTTTTCCCTGTTTTCTAGACTTGGATTGTAATAGCCTAAATTTGTCTATTGTTGTATTTGTTTCTTTTCGTTAGTGGCACCCGCGTGCTATTCTTTAACTAGTAATTTTAAAAGTTTTTGAAATATCGCAAATTTCCGCTTTAATTTATTAGTTATATTTTCCGCTTTATCGCGGGGTGTCACAATTTGGATTATCAAGAGGTGAGCTTAGTGAGTAATTTTCTTAGGCAATTAACAGTATGAAATGAGTTTTTGTTTCTAGAGGCAAAAAAAAAGTGAGCGATAGCATGATGAGAGAAGATTGGCGATAAGTGTGAGTGATGGCATGATGAGGGAAGATCCATGGTAAGAAAGAATGAGATGGTACTAATATGAAATAAAGGGATTTGAGTTTTGGAGCAATGAGAAGGTAACTGGAGAACTAAAGAGTTAGGTAGAAGGAATAAGGAGTTGAATTTTTAATTGATTTTGTCGAGTGTAAAGGGAAAAGAATGAGAGGAGTAAACTAAGAGAACGTTGACCGGAGTTAAGGAGCATGAAAGTAAGGAATCATGGAGATGTACGATAGCATCACGAGGGGGTGTGAGTTAATGGTTATATAGGAGTTTCGGGACAACATGTTAGCCATGAGTTTCGAGGAATTAAGAGGAGTAAAAGTTTGTAAAGTATTGACACGATATGAGATTTTGGTGGAGAGTTAGGTGACGATACAATTACAGATAGAATTGGAATGAATGTTCAAATAAATTTGGTGATGGATTCGATGTTCGTTAATTGAGATGTTAACCAAAGTTTGAAAAGAAACCGTGATATTTAGAGATGACTGTAAGAGGATTGATATATGAACAGTGGTAGTGTTGAGGTGTTGTCACTAGTGGTTAAGGGTGATGATAAGCAGGAAAGATAGCCATTCTAAAGAGGTTGATTTTGTAGAGACCATATTGATATATATGGTTGTGAGGGAGTATAAGATGTGGTTATAGGAGGCGGTTGCTAGTAGTTGAGTATTAATAGTATGGTTACATTTGTCAGGAGGTGATAGTTATGCGAATGGGAGAATGTGTTATGAAGGGCATGCGAGTTAAGCTCGGGCGAGAGATAACCTTTATCAAGTGGTAACTTACGTGATCAGGATTGACTAGTTGGATGTGATTATGGATCTATGATGTGTATAAATGTTTGTGTGAGGTTCTGACCTCACGAGAAGTGGTATGGTGTGATAGTTATAAAGTTATCTGAATGTTCCGTAATATATGTTGGGTACGGTAACCTGATGGAATGATATTCAAAAAGTAATAATTTGAGTGATCTGGCATGGCTAGTTATACTTGTATGTGTATTCATGAGGTTCTTATCTGTTTATTCCGTGTAATATGTTGCATTGTGATCTAGTAAAGTGGTTTTGAATTGTTTTCTTGTCCGGAAAGTTATTCTGAGTCATTGTTTATGGGAATTGTGTAAGTTGCGATGGCTATCGATGTGGACGTTGTGCCTCGGGTTATTATCCGGGCACGGTACTTCGTGTTGTGATACGGGTATTTTCGCGCTGCGGAGCGGCTGTTGGTGGCGGTGTTGCGATGCCATCATCGATTGTGGTGGAGTAGGAGGGATGATTACGATACGAGTTTTCGAAAGTACATACCAGTTATACATAGATTGTTGCTTTCTTTACTGCTGGTTCCTGCGTGTTTCGGTTTGGAAATATAGACGGTTGTTTTGTTTATTGATGTTTCGTACCAGTTTCGGCTTGGGAGTGAGGGTAGAGTATGATATGAAAGAGAGTTGGTTATGTTTCAGTTGTTGTCATGATATATTAATATTTTGTTAATGGGACACAGTTGTGAGAGGTTAAGACAGTACTTGTGATCTTCTTTTAGAGGAGGCATTGGCTGACATAGTAGTGGCAAGTGATTTGTGGAACATGTGTTGTACTGATCTGGAAGTTGCAGGTGGTTCATAATCTTTTATTGGGATAGTGAGTATAGGGTTTTGGAAAATAGTATCATGTCAAGTTGTGGATGAGTTGTGGTAATAAAAGGGAGAGCTTGAGGATCTAGTGAGAATATGTGTAACAATTGTGGATCGTAAATTATGATTATGGATATAAGCGCATGTATAGAGGAGTATGTCGTTTTGTGGTAATATAATGTTGAAGAGTTAGTGTGGTGATTTTGCTGAGGATTTTATGGTATAGATTAGATGGAGTACAGAATGAATTGAGGAATGAGGACTGTTAGAGGAACAGAAAAATGGATATAGGAATGGTTTAGGTGTTGAGGTTATAGTCGGTTATCGTTGACATGTAGTGGTGGTGAGGATTTTGGGAGGTATAGGAAGGGATCTAGTATTAGTGAGTTACGAGGACGTAACTTTTATCTTAAGAGGAGTAGGATGCGACAAAGAGAGCTTGATAGTTGTACATGTTGCGGTATAATTGGGAGTTGGAGCATTGGTGTAGAATAAAGGATGGATTTGTGTTGTGGTTGATATTATTAAAGGTCATGGCCGTGCTTGTAGTATTGCGATGTTTAGGAATGGGAGAATACTTCGATAGTGTTCACAGTTAGATGATGATGTTTATGAGTATGAGTAAACTTCGAGGACGAAGTTCTTTTTAAGGGTGGTAGAATGTAACATTCCGTTTGATGTTTATGAGTGTCTTGATAATGGATTTTTCTAGTGGATAATATGTTAGTGAGACGAAGCTAGCAGCGTTGGTGGATGGTATTTGGAAGTGTATGGAGTTAGTGTCGACAAACTATAATGTGGTGGATACGATATCGCGAGCCATGTTGTGGAGGTAGGTTGTTTTGAGTTGGTATGAGTTGTGGTTGAGGTTTTTTTTTGAGTCTTTGTTGCGTTGTTGCGTCATGGTCGAGTGGGTATGTTTGTTTTTTAGGATGGGTTGAACTTCGGGGACAAAGTTCCTTTTAAGAGGGGAAGACTGTAATACTACGGTTTTCTATGTCTATGAGTACTCTATCGAGTGGGGCTTACTCTGTCGAGTAAGTATATTTTTATACGAAACAACAGTCTGCCTGATGGGTACTCGATCGAGTATGTGTGACACTCGATCGAGTAAGGGGCACTCGATCGAGTAAGTCACTTACTCGATCGAGTAAGTTGGTTAAGCGGGTTGTTTTAGCCGGGTTTTGTTAGTAACGCGTGATTAATATATAAAGTCTTCCATCACTTTCTTTATCACTTTTCACCTTTTCTAAAACCTTTCAAAGAGAAAACAAGTTACGTTGCTTTCATTCGTCGCATTGCTATCAAATACCAATGGCTAAGGTTGTCGGATCGTCGTGTTCTTTACGCCGTTGAGTTCGTTGTGTCGAGGGTAAGATCCTTGTATAGTTTTTATACCTTTTCGTTGATTTTTTTTAAAACCCTAATTGGGTATTTTGGGGGTTTTGGGAGTATTTTGATAGTAGATGGTGATTGTATGATTGTGTGTTTGATAGGAGGTGATTTCGTAAGAGGAACATTTCTGATTAGCTGATTGTGACGATCTTGGTGATTGCTTTTCCAGGTATGATTTCCTACTCAGTTATTGGTTACATATATGTTGGTTGATTGATTGATTGTTGGTGGTTGTGATTAATAACATTTGTCTATATCATATTGGAATTGGTGATTGTTGATTTTGTAGTTGGTTGTGATTGTTTGTCTGTGGTTCTCGAGGTGCATCCTTGGCTAAGTGGACTCACTTGCGGGAGTGGCTTCATGCCTTTGATTCGCCCTATGTGGAACCCGCCACAGAGGGTATGTGCACATTAAGGAACATGGGTTATCTCTCGGATAAGATGAGCGGGGCTTAGGTGGGTACGACTGCGGTCCCCCACTAGCGGTGTGGAATACCTGTTGTGATAGGTATTCTGGCTGGACTACATCAGGTGTGTGGAGTGGTGACGGTGTTTGGGTAATGTGTGTGCTATATCTTATATATTGTGTTTTGTGTAATCAGTAACTGACCCCGTTTAAATGTTTTAAAAACTGTGGTGATCCATTCGGGGGTGGTGAGCAGTTGTCTAGCAGGTATACTATGGATGCGCGCGGGATTAGCTGGGGATGGAATCGCCACGAGTCTGATAGTAGTCTTCCGTTGTGTTATCATGAGACGTTTTGTTACTTTAGTAGTAGTTTGGTTTTAGAATAGTTGTACTTTACTTTACAGTTGGTTTTGTTGTAATCACTTAAACTTGTCTATTAAAGTACGTTCTTTTATGGTCTATTTGATATTCATTGCCTCGGGAAACCGAGATGTTAGCACTTTCATGCATTGGGTGGTCTTGGTAAGGCACCTTGGTGTATGAGGGTTTTACATATTTCCCTATCCGTTAGGTATTTAAAAGGTGATAGGACTCTTGACTTATCCAAAATTATAATCAAGTTCAGCCTCGTAGGATCTTGAATAGGTGGATTCAGTCAGGTTATGTCCTTAACCCTGACCAGAACCAGCAGGAATAAGGAGATAAGGGGCAATTGTTGAGCCAGGATAAATCCTGCCCTGATCAGGAAGCAGTCAGCTTAGCGGTTCCTGACAGGGGCATCACCAACAATGAATTATATACCAAGAATGCATCATCCAGGAGAGGGATATCTAGTCAGAGTAGCTAAGGTGCCCTGGCCTGAGTACAATCTTGCATTGTATACTGCAAATACCGGGTCTACAATAAGAGAACAACAAAGAAAGCAGTTCCTACTTTCGTGGAAGATCAAGTCCATGAAGCCTATAGTTTAGGAGGCACGATTAACAACCCTGGAATATATTTATAAAGTAATCAGCAAGCATGGAACAAGTCAACAATAACCTTACACATGTTTCCTATAAACTAGCAATGTTCACCATCGTTATAGGGAGGAGCGTGGGATCATCAAAAGACCACTATAAATATAGAAGCAAGGATCAGAAGCAAGGACACAACATGCATTCATACTACTCTTACTCTAGTAATCTTTACTTATTATTTTGTACTTACTCTCAGTGATAAACGATATCATAGTAAAATCCTCTCCTGTCTTGGTGCCCATGGTTTTTTCCCAATTCAAAGGGGTTTTCCACGTATAAATATTTGTGTCAATCTTATTTCAATTACATTATTATTCGTATAACTCGTTCAGGCAACATTAGAGTTTGATCACCCTGCACTAGACATTCCTGGCAGGGTTCTCTCCCTTGCGTGAAATCTTGCCAAAACAATAGTAAACACCACAAATCACACCAACCAAAAAATAGATAGAACAAACGCCACGTCCAAACTTGAAAAGGACAAGAACTTATAGGTGTGCAGCATGGCTCGGGCCCCTATTGGCTTCTGCTTGGCCAACAAGCAAATTTCAACCGACCTACCATCCTACATTTCTCTATAAATACCCATCTTCACACCACATAACATTTACGCGAGAGTCCACCCCCTCACACCTCTCTTAAAATTCTATACTCGACTTTCCTTTGTCAAAATTGACACGTATTTCGGACCTACCGATCTGAAACACAAGCCTTACACATTTTGTTTGCTACCATCGCCGTTCCATTTGTCCGACCAATTTGACCAACATAACATATGTTTCAACAACATCTTTTTAAAATAAAATCCTTTTTTAAGGCACTCTTATAGACTTATTTTGATACCGAGTAATCGCTTAATAAGAAAACCGTCTCAACAGTCGTTTACTTCGCAAACATCATAACATGTAATTTTAAGGGTGTAAACGAATCACTTATTTCTGACATAAACAACATGAAGAATATATTACACAATCCAAAAATAGGAGAAAATAAGCCATCACTTGATTTTAGTCTGAGATAGAGGGCATTTCTATAGCATACTCGTACAGGCAAGTCACGGAAAAAGAAGTCATATAGTTTATAAAAAAGAACATAATATGCAGATATGGGATTATAGATACTGATGCGTGTCATTTATATGATGTTTTACATCCCATTTTACACGCATTTCAGAGCTCATTCTTGTAGTTTATGCTACATTTCTCCCTATTTCCGTCTACTTCCGTATTTTGTACATTATTGCAGAAATGTGAAGAATTCAACGGGAAATCAAGCCAAATCCGTCCTCGAGTAATCTGTATTGCAAATGACGTAAAGGAATCACTTAAGGAACGAGCTTGGTGCGCAATCCAAGGCCCAAAAGATAAGTCCACGAGTTTTAAGAAGTCAAGTAGCAGCTCAAGTAGTCGATCGACCATCACCCTCAGTCGATCGACCAATGTTCGGGTTCCAGAAGCCACTTTTCATTGCTGAGTGGTCGATCGACCACCTACCTTAGTCGATCGACCAGGCTGCTATTCCAGACGAGAATTAAAAGACCGTGAATCTTGAAGCCCAAAGTTATGCTAGGTTTAGGAAATAAAGTTACGTTAGTTGCTATATAATGTAACCTAGAAACATTCAATCATCATGAAGTTATTATTCAGTTTTCATTCAAAGTTTTATTCAGTAATTTACATTAAGTTTTCGCATACGGTTCTTGATAGTTAGGGTTTGGGATTGTTGAGCATTGGATTTTCGGTTCTTAATAACTAATCTTTCCTCTGCAATTCGGTATTCTTCTGCCCTAATTATAGTTCATCTTTATTTTATCAATAGTTTAGAATTGCTAAGTAGATTCCCGCAACCGTTATCATTGTTTATGTTAATTGTTTATTTTACTGTTTTAAGCATGAATTCAGTAGTTAGCTTTATCGTTCATGTTGTTGTTTCTACCCTTAGCATGAGTAGCTAATTCTATAGTGCTAGGATGTAGGCGATTTATGGCATAGGCGGCAATAGATTACACACGGACTGACCCGCGTGTTGGTCGATCGACCACCTTACCCGGTCGATCGACTGACCTCGTGAGGTTACCTTTCGTTTTAATTGATTTTAATTGTTGTATTTAACGAATCGAATGCATGCGACCAGTTAAGTACCCCTTTATGACTGACCCAATAGATCGAAAGATAGGGTAAGTTGTTAGACCATTAATTGAATCGACTAAACTGTGCTAAGATCGAAAGATAGGTATAGTTTAGACCATTAGTCACTTTTCAGAACGAAAGTTAGTATTAGTGATATTAGGGACCTATAGCGAGATCGAAAGATGCTATTTGTTAAGAGTGGACCGAGAGGACCTTTTTATTTCCCGCCTCACCTGTGTTGACTCAGACCGACTTAGTTTGCTGCCGCCAAAGCTATAATGAACCGATCATCCTAGTACCCCTTCTTTATCTGTTAGACCGTCTTTTTAGTTTTTTATCTTTACTTGTTCTTAGCTTTAGACCATCTCAACTCAAACCCCCACAATTGTTACTTTAGACTGAATATAAATCAACTAGAATTTACATCTGCCTCCTTGTGGTTCGACCCTGTTACCACTAGCCTAGGTTAGTCTTAATAGGAATTACAAATTTTATCTTTTGTACTCACAACGACGGGTATCAAATTTTGGCGCCGTTGCCGGGGAGGCAATAGTCCTAATTTTAGTTGTTTTATTTTTAGTCTTTCTTAGTTTAAGGGACTTCTGTTCCTTAAACTTTTCTTATATTCTTTTTGTAGTTTCCTCTTATGCGCAGGTCACAGGGTGGTGAACTAGTGCCATTTGACCCTGAGTTAGAGAAATCTTTGCGCGAGTGGAGACGAACACAAAGGATACTACCGACAGAGGAAGAGCTGAGTACTCTGTCAAGCTATTACGAGAATGATCTGTTCGAAGAAGACCCACAGTCTTCACCCGTTTCCACTTCTTCAGCCGAGATAGTTACTTCTCCGGAAATTCCAGTCATGGCCGAGGAAGAAAGTATAGCTAGTCATTCTGAGCCGACAGCTGAAAACTTATATAAGGGGTTCGAATTACCAGGAGATGCCAGGAAATTCGAACCAAAGCCTTCATACATTAGCATGGTTGAGAAGAACCAGTTCGGGGGAGCTGCAAATGAAGATGCAGCTAAGCATATGGAGACCTTTATTGACCATCATTGTTCCATACCCCCCACCAGCCGGCGTGACCCAAGACCAGATCAAGGAGACCATGTTCATCTTCTCCCTTCGTGATGCTACAAGGGAGTGGTATAGAGATTTGGACCGGACCGTTCAGGGGATCACCGATTGGAATACCTTGGCATTGGCATTCTACAAGAAGTACTTTTCTGCTTCAAGGACGATTGCTATCAGAGCCCAAATCACGGGCTTTAAACAAGGGCCGGATGAGAATTTCCACGAAGCATGGGTCCGTTTTAAGAAGCTAGTGCGAACCATACCGCATCATGGGTTCGAAAAGTGGAGCTTGTGCAATCATTTTTACAATGGGTTGTACGACGATCAGAGGGCCATTTTGGATACTGCAGCCAATGGACGATTCGCTGAAAATTTGGGAGCAACCAAGGGGTGGAAGATCATTGACGATCTAGCTACCCACAAGGCCGAGTATGGGAATTCTAGAGGGAACCAGAGGAGAGCTGTTGAATCCTCCTCTATTGCTGCACTTGAGGCTCTCACTGCGAGATTTGGCAAGTATGAGCTAGGAGGAGCCTCTAAAGGTGGGATGTACCAAGTCAATGCTGTGTCAGATGGTCCCTTCGTCTGTGAAAGGTGTGGAGCTGAGGGGCACGTTTCGAAGAACTGTTCTAGTCCCTTTGAGTCTTGTGCTGCCTTTCAACACTATAGGCAGACCAACACCTACTACGAGCCAACCCACCCAAACTTGAGTTGGAGAAGCCAAAATGTCCTAAATCCAACTCAAGCTCCGCCAAAGAAGAACCCAACCCTATGTGCCCCCTCATCAAAAGCAACAACAATATCGAAAACCTCCTTATGTGCCGCAAAGAAAGCAACAATCGCAGAATTCTGAATTTTCCGAGCTTAAGAACCTGTTGCTAAAGGAGTCCCAAGCAAGAGAGGCCGGGATGAAGCTACTAGAGAGCCAAATTGCTCAATTGGCTAGCAAGAGTAACACTCGAGCTCCCGGACACTTACCGACTCAACCTGAACAAAAGGAGACCCTAAATGCCATCACTTTGAGGAGCGGGTCCACCCTTGATGGTCCTGCCATGGTCGAGGACGCTGTTGAAAAAGATGAGCCGGAAACAAGTCAAAAGAAAGCTTCAACGAATAAATCAAAGAAACATTTGTCTACCGGGTATATCGTCGATCGATCGATATACCTAGTCGATCGATCGAAGCACGGGTTCGGGAGCTTCGAATCTGACATCTCGTCGATCGACCGAGGACGATGGTCGATCGACTGAGATCGCTGCTGATGCTGAGGAATTTCGTCCTTTGATGCCAAATAATCTGCGAGACCACTTGTTTCGGGGTACCACAGTCCCGAAAATATTGGGCGCCGACCCGAGTGCTGATGGGTCAGTCCCGGCTCCGAAGTTCGACCCAATGACAGTTAATGGTTCTCATTTGAGACGGTCTGAGGGAGGGTCAAGCTTCAACAAGGAAAAAGTTGTGGACTTCCAGCCAAAGTCCAAGGATACCGGCACGCGCGATTTAGAGGAGAGGGCTAAGGTACTCCTTACAGCCCCATATCCGGAGAGACTCGTGCCGACGAAGGAACAAGTATCTTTAAGTAAGTTTGAGAAAGTTATTCGTAGCTTGAATGATCAGGTACCCTTCCTTGAGTTAGTTAACCAAGTGCCAGCATACACTAAATTTATGAAACAGTTATTGTCAAAGAAAAAATCGCTTGAACATGTTCACACTGTTGCGTTAACTAAAGAGTCTTGCTCCTACTTGTCTCACACTGCGCCCCATAAGTTAGAGGATCCGGGTAGCTTTTCTGTTCCCTGCAAAATAGGTACATTCTCAATTGAGAAGGCTTTATGTGACTTAGGAGCTAGTATAAGTGTCATGCCCTTGAGTCTAGCTAGGAAGCTTAAGTTGACCAGGTTTGCTATTACCGATATGACAGTACAGATGACTGACCGATCTTCGGTCCAGCCAATAGGGGTCTTAGAGGACATTCCTGTCCAAATAGGGAAGTTTTTCTTCCCCATTGACTTCGTTGTACTTGACATGCCTGAGGATGCTCACATTCCCATTATTTTGGGTAGGCCATTTCTGCACACTGCTGGTGCAGTCATCGATGTCGGTCTAGGAACCTTGACTTTCAAAGTGGGAAAGCACTCTATTGTCTTTGCCCAGCCGGCTAAGAAAAAGGATCCCATGTGGCCTGTTACTTGTAATACGGTCTCTGAAAAGAAATCGTACTTTGTGCTCCCTGAATTACCTATCTCTATTACTACTCCTGTATTAACACCTCCGTCCCAGACTGGGAGCAAAAAGGAGGAAAAACCTGTTGTTTCAGACATTGCAGGAGCTGGTTTGGGGAAGGAAAAGCTGCAGGTTACTCCCGCCGCGACAGAGCAAACTATTTCAAGAGGAGGTCTTGGATGCCTTAGCTATGCGACTGATGAGGAAGTGGAAGATGAGCCAGCCAAGGTGAGATGGTCTGATTTGGAGTCCGACGAACCCAAAGAGACCCTTGATTGGGGAGATGACAATGTTGATCCATTGAGCTTTCCGACTGTTGAAGCTAAGAAGGGTGCAGCTGATAAACTGAGCACCATTGAGGCTACCTCTAGAAGCCAGAAGCCGACGAAGTGGGCCATACCTTGGCCTTTCTTGATCAACTACTAGTTGATCAAAAGCTTTACAAACATTTTATTGCTTTCGAACTATTTTTTTTTTTATTGCTTTTGTGTGCGCGGAAACTTCGCATTTATTTTGTTTTGTTTAAGATTTTTATGCACTTTAGGCTTTGTTTTGGGTTTTCGCGCAATTTTGGGCGCGTATTATTGTGCATTTGCAGGTTTCTAGACCTCGGTAGCTCGATTTATTGAGCTAATACGAAGAAATAAGAAGTCGCAGCAGTGTTTTCAGTCGATCGATTGGTCTATATAGTCGATCGACTGATTTGCAGGTTTACAGGAGCTACTGTTCACGCCCACTTGGTCGATCGACTGATCTTCTTGGTCGATCGACCACTGCTGCTGTTGTATTTGTTCACGACCTCTCCCCTGCTGTGTTTGGTCGATATGGGGACCTAAGGGAGTTTTCTACTCCGCTTTACTTTCCGTCATATTACTTATTTCTTCTGTTCTCTCATTTACGCACAATTTTACCGCTTCAAAATTGCTTTCTCAGTCTTATGCGTGGTATTTTCTGTCTTTCAGGCACTCTTGTTAGCAAAGATCTTTGCTAGCTTGAAACCTCCTAGCTCACGCTGGTTTGGGAGGTTTCCTTTTTGCCGCGCTTTAAAGTCTTGTGAGTTCCATATCTTTCCTTTGTGTCCTGTTTATTTATTTTCTCGCAAATTCCCATTTCTCTTTTCTTCATTACATGATTTTGCACAATAGGGACATTGTGTGATTTGGTTTGGGGAAGGGTTTTGCGTCGCTTATCATTTGCTTGCATTCACGTCTACATCTTGTTTTGCATTGTTTATTTCATTTTTCATATATACAGAAAATCCAAAAAAAAAAATTGAAAAATTTCAAAAAATTCAAAAAAAATGCACGTTTATTTTAGCATATAGGTCGAGTCGGAACGGTAGTATATCTATGATGATTTTGCATTTGCACCTGTTTTGCCTGAGCCTTGCTAGATTAACATGTTATTAGTAGAATCGTAAATGCATATCTACGAGTTTTCGTTAAATTTCTTGCTGGACTTGAGACTTGACTTAGAATTTTGGCAACCTACATCATACATTCTGAGATTTAGAGCCTAAAACTGGTGACATCTATGACCGGTTTATTTAGGAATGTGAGTAGTACTCCTTATGAGACATGTTTCCTTAATTTGCATAAATATGAATTTGATCTACTTAATACCTGTATGCATTCGGTTTGTGGTTAGTTGACACATGTGGAAGAGGTTTCCTTTATTCATTTTGCCCATAAGCTCCACACTGCCGAAAATAGCCTTTTTGTCCCGTTTACTACATCCTACATTTAGCCTACCTTTGTCAAGCTAGTAGTCTGTGTTCTTGGGATTGTTACTCGTTTTTGGTGGCATTTGCTCTGTTGAGATGATGATTGGAAAATGAAAGAAGGAAAGAAAGAAACAAAAGAAGAAAAAAAAAGAAAGAAATGAAAAAAATGATTCGAAAAAGAAAGAAAAAGAGGTTCTGCACTGTTCATAGCAGTCGATCGACTGCCCCTTTTGGTCGATCGACCGAGATTCGAGGAAGAAGTCAATTCGCATAATTTAATCCTTATATTTTGGCGATTTTTGCTCCTATGTTTCATTTATATCCTATGGGGAGTTTATTGATTTGTTAGTTTGGAGATTGTGAGTTTTGTGCTTGCTATAGCACCGTTTCGTTTGATTATGAGCAAGAAGTTGGATGTTGCCATTTGGTTCCGTTTTGGTACTAGCTTGATCACCTGTACCTCCACTTTTCCACAAAATGTTTTGCCTCTTCTTACCCATACCTCACATATCCCATATTTACCTCGGCATGTGTCATTGGTCATCTGTTTGGTTGGAATGCATATGTACGGTCATAGAGATCATTTTCATATTCTATTGCTGGCATGTCTTCATAGGTCGTAGTTAGGTGAGAGTCACTACAAAATTAATTCTTTCTATCTTACATATATTCACCTGTACTTATTGAGTGATTTGAGCGACCCGTGAGAGTCCAATTTGATAAGTCTCTACAGTTGACGGTTCAGCAGTCTTTAACGTTACTAATTGATTGTTGGTTATGCATTAAATTGGTTTAGGCTTTACAGTTAACAATTCGCTCTGAGATTGAACTCGTTCCATTAGGTTTTAGGATCGAGTCTAGTCCTTGCTTGGGACAAGCAAGGGTTTGGTTTGGGGAAGTTTGATGCGTGTCATTTATATGATGTTTTACATCCCATTTTACACGCATTTCAGAGCTCATTCTTGTAGTTTATGCTACATTTCTCCCTATTTCCGTCTACTTCCGTATTTTGTACATTATTGCAGAAATGTGAAGAATTCAACGGGAAATCAAGCCAAATCCGTCCCCGAGTAATCTGCATTGCAAATGACATAAAGGAATCACTTAAGGAACGAGCTTGGTGCGCAATCCAAGGCCCAAAAGACAAGTCCACGAGTTTTAAGAAGTCAAGTAGCAGCTCAAGTAGTCGATCGACCATCACCCTCGGTCGATCGACCAATGTTTCAGTTCGAAGCCAATGTTCATTGCTGAGTGGTCGATCGACCACCTACCTTAGTCGATCGACCAGGCTGCTATTCCAGACGAGAATTAAAAGACCGTGAATCTTGAAACCCAAAGTTATGCTAGGTTTAGGAAATAAAGTTACGTTAGTTGCTATATAACGTAACCTAGAAACATTCAATCATCATGAAGTTATTATTCAGTTTTCATTCAAAGTTTTATTCAGTAATTTACATTAAGTTTTCGCATACGGTTCTTGATAGTTAGGGTTTGGGATTGTTGAGCATTGGATTTTCGGTTCTTAATAACTAATCTTTCCTCTGCAATTCGGTATTCTTCTGCCCTAATTATAGTTCATCTTTATTTTATCAATAGTTTAGAATTGCTAAGTAGATTCCCGCAACCGTTATCATTGTTTATGTTAATTGTTTATTTTACTGTTTTAAGCATGAATTCAGTAGTTAGCTTTATCGTTCATGTTGTTGTTTCTACCCTTAGCATGAGTAGCTAATTCTATAGTGCTAGGATGTAGGCGATTTATGGCATAGGCGGCAATAGATTACACACGGACTGACCCGCGTGTTGGTCGATCGACCACCTTACCCGGTCGATCGACTGACCTCGTGAGGTTACCTTTCGTTTTAATTGATTTTAATTGTTGTATTTAACGAATCGAATGCATGCGACCAGTTAAGTACCCCTTGATGACTGACCCAATATATCGAAAGATAGGGTAAGTTGTTAGACCATCAATTGAATCGAATAAACTGTGCTAAGATCGAAAGATAGGTATAGTTTAGACCGTTAGTCACTTTTCAGAACGAAAGTTAGTATTAGTGATATTAGGGACCTATAGCGAGATCGAAAGATGCTATTTGTTAAGAGTGGACCGAGAGGACCTTTTTATTTCCCGCCTCACCTGTGTTGACTCAGACCGACTTAGTTTGTTGCCGCCGAAGCTATAATGAACCGATCATCCTAGTACCCCTTCTTTATCTGTTAGACCGTCTTTTTAGTTTTTTATCTTTACTTGTTCTTAGCTTTAGACCATCTCAACTCAAACCCCCACAATTGTTACTTTAGACTGAATATAAATCAACTAGAATTTACATCTGCCTCCTTGTGGTTCGACCCTGTTACCACTAGCCTAGGTTAATCTTAATAGGAATTACAAATTTTATCTTTGGTACTCACAACGACAGGTATCAGATACCCAGTATCTGTTGAATCCCCAACAAACACCCGATGATTATTGGATTGCAACATGCTTAGGAATCGCTACGTTTGATCAACAGTTTGTATAACTATCCGTCGGAAAACTCAAAACGATTTCAAAAACAAAAACATTTTCAAAACATTTCAAAAGTACCTGGAGTGTTTTATGAACGACGACAGGGTTGCAATGGCACTAACTAGAGTCAAAACCGACACCGGACCAAAATCCGACTCGAAATTCAAATCCTGACTCCAACAACGGGTCAAACCGAGTCAAACACAAAAAAAAACATCACAAGCCTTCCATGCAAAGTATACACGGTATACTTAATGGTCAAGTACAACAATCATGACATCCAAAACCTAGGATAGAACAAACCATAAATCCAAATGCGTGAAAGTGACAAGATAGCACGAAGACCCGCGGACATGCTTGCGCCTCTTAGAGTAACCAATATGGCCACGTCGCTCAAAACGCACACAGTCACACAATCCTCTATAAATACCCCTCAAATTCCACCATTTGAAGGTACGCGAGCGTCCGCCCCTCTCTTCTTCCTTAAAATTCTAGACCTCGACTTCCCGAGTCAACAAACGACACGTATTTTCGACCTACCGATCAAAAATAGGAGCCTTTCACATTGTTTGGTACCGTCATCGTGCATTAAGTCACTTGACCGACCACTTCGACCAACTACACCATCACTAAACAAAGCAACACTCCTTTCTTCACAAAACCGGTTTTAAATCGAGTTTTTTGACTCAACAAGTTTTTACACTTTCGTCGATTTCTCGTCAAGCAAACTAACATGTAAGTATGAAGGTGTAACTAATCATCTTCTTTCATGATTTTTTAATCTTTTTTTTATGACTTTAACATGCTAAAACATGCATAACATGGTCCAAAATACGGATTGAATGAGCCAAAACTGAGTTTTGACCTGAAGTAGAAGCCCCTAGTCACAGCCAGGTGGTCGCGCCTATTCTGGCTGCCCAGGTCAGAACTCAAATGTGTTTGAGTTCATTCTTTCCCATTTTCATTTCCTTTTTACAATCAGTTTTCAACGTTTTAAATCATTTTCATGATAAACATTTTTAACGATAAATTATATTCACCCTTGGTTCCTTATAACATGACGGTTTAATCCGCGACTCGGTGATAATATTTGGTTAATTAAATTTTAAAGGGTATTTTAAAGCCTTTTATTCATTAGTTTACATTTTCAAAACAACCATATTAGTCATACATGCATAATCATCCTTGGCTCTACATACCATGCCGGTTTAATCTTAGTACGACGATGAACTTTGACTAATTACAAAGCAATGAACTTAATATAAATAGTTCATATCAACCATCTTTTGACACTTTATTTACAAAGCAATGAACTTAACATAATTAGTTCATAACAAACATTTTTGCATCTTTTCTTACAAAACTATTCATGTTAAGCTTGCAAATAAAGTCCCGACATCAAATATTGTCAACATAATGACAATTATTCAAGTCCCGTTCTTCATATTAGCACAAAAACGGTCTCAACGACCTCTTCAACAAAATGGGTTTTGAAACCCTTTTACAAACGATTTTAAAAACCATTTCATAAGCTTTTTAAACAACCAGGAGGAACCCTTTAGGTTGTCGCCTGACTTGCGCCTAAACAGGTCTTGTGATTTCTAGTTTTCAAACCTGGACAGGCTCCCAGCTTGCATCGCCCTATGGCTCGTGCCTCAATAGGTTGCCTGATGTAGTTCATGTTTCCTTTCTAGCACTCGTCTATGACGATCCTGACTTTGGTTAACATGAATACAGCACGGATCAAATTGATGAAGTCCGCGTTTTACACTTTGTATTTGCAAAACACTTTTCTAAGACAAATGGATCACGTTATTCACCATAAACCTAACTCGATAAATGGATTTTTAATTTCTGTCTTACATGCAAATCAACATTAAATCCAACTTGACATCAATTACTTGATAATTGGATAAACAACGGACTTAGCAAATTCACATGTTAGTTTTAAACTTGTGGATGCGCATTCATGCATTTACCCATTTATCAACTTTTGCATTCAACCAACCAAGATCGATTAGTAGAAGCCACTACCGCGCGCGGGATTGGGTGTCCAATTAAAGGGCTTCCCAATGCATACATTCACCTCTTACTCAGAAACTTTGGATAGTGAATGACCTTATCCAGGGAGAACGAGAGTCATTCTAGCGATAGGATGTTAAAGAGGGATGATTCCTTATCTTTAGTACCTATGTCAGGTAACGCTTTTTGCCTTGATTGACCTATGTATAAAGTGGACTCGAACGGTTTCTAAGCATCCCATAAATGCTTGGTGGCAACTCCGAACATCGCTGCATCCTTTCGAGACCCTTACCGAAACGAAACCGATCGATCTAAAACGATCCGGTTGAAAGCACTTATAACTCCGCCGGGTGTGGGTTTCCGACCGCTGCACGTCCATGGATTAGATCGGCGTGTAGGTGGGCCCATGTCCACAGATTGGCGACTCCGCTGGGGATAACTAGGACACTTGTGTTTTTGCGATCCCTAGATGGTGAGACTTGAATGAGGTCTTGGTTAAAATGCATTATTTGATATTACGGTCATAACTCGGGTCCCTTGTCCGGGCCCATAACCTAACCTTTACCGACAAATTGGCTCGTTCTGTCGGCGTGAGGTTTCTCATCCCGATTGCGTCAAGCATGTCATTGGTGTTACACATTTCTATTTCATCAAAGAGCATTCAATTACTTCGTGCACGAGGTTCGGGCACCAACCTTACACACTTTGTTTGGATTGGCATTCCTCTCGAAAATCGGGGATTGATCGCTTGGTGTGTAACCACCCTTATTAAGCAAAAACCCGTGTAAGCATTATGCATAATATAATGAACTGCAAGTGCTTATTTGCTATGTGATCATAAGTCCTTCTGTGTCTTTTCCAAACTTTTAAAACACCTTTTCGCGCCGTTATAATGGCCATTTCAAACCACGGTCTTTCATCGACCGTTGTGCACCTTTTTATGCCGTCGTAATGACGATTTTTAAAACCTGATTTTTACAACCGTTTTAAAAACTCCTTTTTCATGTCGTCATAATGACGACTTTAAAACTCGGTTTTTACAACCATTTCAAAAACACCTTGTTTATGTCGTCGTAATGACGATTTTCAAACCCGGTTTTTACAACTGTTTCAAAAACACCTTTTCATGTTGTCGTAATGACGATTTTCAAACCCGGTTTTTACAATCGTTTCAAAAGCACCTTTTTATGCCATCGTAATGACTATTTTCCCCGGTTTTTACAACCATTTCATAAACACCTTTTTTATGCCGTCGTAATGACGATTTTCAAATCCGGTCGTTTCAAAAGCACCTTTTTATGTCGTCGTAATGAAGATTTTTAAAACCGGTTTTTACAACCGTTTCAAAAGCACCATTTTATGCCGTCGTAATGACGATTTTCAAACCCGGTTTTTACAACCGTATCAAAAGCATCTTTTTGCGCCGTCATAATGGCGATTTTCAAACCCGGTTTTTTTACAACTATTTTAACGAAAGCATCCTTTTCATGCCGTCGTAACGACGATTTTCAAACCGGTTTTGTTTACGACTGTTTCAATAAAAACACATTTTCGGGGCACTTATAATGGCCGTTTCAAAGCACGGATTGTAAACCGTTTTCTGCTGACATAATGAACTTTTACGCCGACATTATGGCTCTTTCAAAACCCGAAAAAGACACACCTTTTTCGAGACTTTTCAAATCCCAAGGACAACACACCATTCTCGAGACCACACATCGTTTTCAAAGCCGCCGCAACTTTAACTCAAACCGTCTTTTGAAAACAAACCTTAGACGAATCTTTTCAACTGGCCGACTTTTTGAAGATCCCTACTCTTTGAAAGCCGTTCTTAAAACAACAAATGCATCTTTTTGAAAATTTCAGTCGACTACTCCAATTCCGCCTCGTGTCTACCGAGTCAAAACAAACATACTTATGGGCCTTTACATATGAGTCGTCTCACCCGAGACTCGTTCAACGGCGTCACGCTATTACGTTGAACGCGAGTCAAAGTCTAGTCAACACTCTCGCACCATCAATCGAGTTATCACCGAGGCACCACACATGGCTGCCCTCGTCTTAGTTGGGTGCAAAGTGTCTTTCCGTCCCTTGTGCTGTCTGCGTTTAGTCATTAAACCATATCGGGTTGGGATGTAACGTGAGCCATTTTTCTACCTCAGAACCATGGCCCCAGCTTCAGCTTCGTCTAACAACAACAACAACAACAACAACAACAACAACAACAACAACAACAACAACAACAACAACAACAACGATGACAACAGAGATCTCACAACTGCTCAACTAGCCATCCTGCTCACGGCCCTTAGGGTCACTCTGGAGCGTGTCGAGACCCGTATCGACACCGTGGAAAATAAGGAAACCGGAGAACATAATACTACGCTATCAACCGAAACTGAGAAAAAGCTTAAGCTCTTGGAAGAGCAACTCTTAGCCCGTGGAAACAATATTCACCTCGAAAACAATCGAAGGTTTGAGCCCGTCGGGGATCAACTGCCTGACAACTTTGCCTTAACTGATGTACCTAACTTCAAAGGGGTGGAGGACCCACTTAATCACATCCGAGCCTTCAAAGATTATATGTCCATCAAAGGGGTCAAACAAGAACATTTTACCCGGATCTTTCCATCGTCCTTGGAACCTATTCCCCGCCAATGGTACTATTCCCTCGATCCAAAGAGCATTACCACTTGGGATGAAGTCGCCGTTGAATTTGCTAAAAAATACGCCGACAACGTCGAAATCCAAGCCAACACCCGTACTCTCGAGGTCCTAACTCAGAATGACAAAGACGGATTCACCGAATTCCTAACCCGAGAGGAGGGTAAGCACCCAATTGGTCAGTAAACCAAGCGAATAAACCTTGGTGGAGAAATTTGTCAACAACCTCCGTCCAGTTTATGCCAACTTACTGAGGTATCAGAACATCAGAACCTTCCAGGATCTGCAGATCCTTGTGACTCGTATCAAAGATGACCTGCGTAAGTGTAATACTCCGTATTTATGGTCTTGGGGGTACTCTATCGAGTAGCCCTTACAATGTCGAGTAAGGGTATGTTGCAGAATAAAATAGTTTCTGACCTGTTGGGCACTCGATCGAGTAGTGGGGCACTCGATCGAGTAGAAAGTACTCGATCGAGTACCTTGGGTACTCGATCGAGTGTCCGGTTTTCGGGGAGTTTTTCGCGGGTTTTGTTAATTATGCGATTAGGGTATTTAAACATAATCGTCGTTGTTTTAATTCACTTTTACCAAAACCTAAAACCTGTTTAAGAGAGAAAGCAGTCAGTCATCTTCCTAATCGCATCCTTAACAATTCCGGAGTTCGGACGGTGTCGGTTCGTATCGTAGTTCGTGTCGTTGGATTCCTTGCGTCGAAGGTAAGCTTTTAATATAATTTATATAATGTTTTGCTAGGTTTGGTCAAACCCTAATTTAGGATTTGGGGTTTTGTGAATAGTAAGTAATTGGTAGCCTTTATGTGTTATTTGTTAGGAGGAGAATTTGTAGAAGAGGCGTTTTGAGACATTTTGTAGATACCGTCTGCGTGTTGTGCTTTCCAGGTAGGATTTCCTACTCGGTATTAGTCCCATAATGGGATATTGGTGATGTCTTTGTAGTTAGTTGCTTGATATGATGATTGTGTTTGTAATTGTGCTTGTGGTTGTGTTGTTGATGGTTCTCGAGATGCGTTCTCGGTTGAGTGGGGTCACTTGCGGGAGTGATCTCACGCCCTAGTTTCGCCCTTCGTGGAACCCGCCACGAAAGGGGATGTGCACATTAATGGACGGGGTTATCGCTCGTACGATGAGCGGGGCTTAGGTGGGAACGGCTGCGGTCCCCCATGGCGGGGGTGGTCCAAAGTGGACGATCGATATTGAGATGATGGGAGTTGGTGGTGTATGTGTGTGTGTGAGTTCAACCTGTCTATTTGTCTTATTGTTGTTATCTATATTGATTGTGTGATTAGTCCTGACCCCGGTGTTGTTTTGTAAAACTGCGGTGATCCATTCGGGGATGGTGAGCAGATATTGAACAGTATAGAGATGATCTTTGGGATATTTGGGATGGCCACGACTTGACGATAGAGTCTTCATTTGTAGTTTAGTATTTATTTACATTTGATTGAGAAAGATAGTTTGGCATAATGTATTGTACTTTCAGTTTGGTTTCGAGGATTGTACTTATTCATTAAATTACTTATAATAAATGTTGTTTTTGTTTTGTCTATTTGATTATCATACCTCGGGCAACCGAGATGGTGATGTCTTCATACCGAGTGGTCCTGGTAAGGCACTCGGAGTATGGGGGTGTTACAAATGGTATCGAGCGACGATCCCGAAACCCGTAACCAATGAACTTAATGAACATAGGGAGTCAATTAAAATGAACCCGGGTAAAAGTTGTAGGAGCTAGTGCAAAGGCTTGGGAGACGTCCTAAAGTCGCGGGGGTCGCCCTACAACTTTGAACCGGTCACATGGGGAAAGTGTTTGTCGAGTCATCTGTATGTTTGATTAACGTGTGCAACAAAGTGATGAAGTATGTTGATTGTTTGGTGTTGAAATAGGAAGTTGAGCAAGTGAAAGGATATGATATGTTGAACATGTTAGTGAGATGATAACATGTTGAATGATTTACAATGTGGCTTTAATAGCATGATGAATTGATCTTGTTGATAGTATAATAGATGCGTAGCATATTTATTCTGATAGCATGTGATTTTATAAAGTTAGCATGTTAGTATACGACGTAATATGCGGGTAGCTCTTACGTATTGGGGGTACTTGATCGAGTGAGGCTGACTCGATCGGGTAGGTTTTTAACGATTTTGAGTCCAGAATCGAGTTTTGGGGCACTCGATCGAGTAACTAGGGGTACTCGATCGAGTAGAAAATCACTCGATCGAGTAGCCTAGATACTCGATCGAGTGGGTTAGAGATCAGAAGGTCTGTTTGGTTCTGGAGTTTGGGTACTCGATCGAGTACATGGGGGCACTCGATCGAGTAGCCCGTTACTCGATCGAGTGGGTTTGGATACTCGATCGAGTAGGTTCTGGGCAGCGCGTTTTCGTGTTTTGAGGTTTAGTACGCGTGTTTATGTTTATCCCTTTCTTATATAGCTTCAAGATGCCGCCCAAGAGAAATGCTTTGTACGCGAGAGCTGAGGTTATGACTACGGATGACATCGTCAAGATGTTAGAGCACCAGGACGCTCTTACTGAGACCCTGAAGAGAGTGAATGAGGACAAGGAAAAGAGTAAGGAGAAGGAGGTTGACCATGCTAAAGTCAGCCTCTATATTGCGAGGTTTATCCCGAAGGAGTACAAGGGAGTTGAGGAGCCTAACCATCTTGATAGTTGGCTGAGGGAGATGGAGAACATACTAGATTTAGTTTTTGTCCCGATGAGATGAGAGTGGATCAGGCTGCATTCTATCCGAGGGAGGCGGTGGCAAGTGGTGGGATTCCGTGAAAGTGAGTGCCAAGGAGATATATACCAACCAGGGGTTACCTGCTATACCTTGGGAGGAGTTTCGTAGGGCTGTGAGGAAGGAGTTCGTACCAGAACATGTGAGGAGTAAGTTGAGAGAGGAGTTCGACAAGTTTAAGATGATGGCCGAGATGTCGTGGTGAGTACTACAGGCGGTTCAATGAGAAATCCGGATATGCGAGGACATGGGTTTGAGTGAGGAGAATCGGCTTTGAGGTTTGAGAGAGGGCTAACCACGAAGATTATGGATAAGTTACCCGTGGGAGTCCTTGCGATGTGAAGGAAGCGTATGAGAGGGCCGGGAGAGCGAGAGGCTAGTGGAGATGGCTCGGGAGAGGTCGGGTGGGGAGAAGAGGAAGTCGAGAGCGAGGGTGGTGGCCAATCTAATTTCAAGAAAGGCAACCACAATCAATCTAAGGGATTTTCTTCGGGTCCGGGTTTAGTCTTTGGAACTTCCTTTGGGCGAGGTCGTGGGAGTGTGAGCAATAGCTGGGGAGTGACTGCTTTGGTTGTGGTGGCGTAGGCCACAAGAGACATGAGTGCACGAGCGCACCGGGATCTTTTCGAGAGACCGCACAGAGCTTTGCGAGCAATGGACCAGTGGATCATGGCCAAACCGGGAGGTCGAGCTACCAGAGTGGAGGCAACCGCAACGGCGGTAATTCTTATCGGAAGACACCGATGAACAACAACAACAATCAAGGGTCGGGTGCTAAGCCGACCGAATCAGCTAATCTTGTCCGGGAGGTGGGCGGAAGACCGTGGCAAGTTGTTCATGATGGACAAGAAGGGTGAGGAGGATGCGCATGTTATCACCGGTACATTCCTTGTTAATGGTATTCCTACGTTTGTTTTGTTTGATTCGGGGCTTCTCAATCGTTTGTGTCTTGAGTCATGTAAAACAGTTGGGGTTGAGAGTATATGAGTCCGTTAGGGAGCAAGTTTTCATACCTTCGGGTGAGTCCGTATCGTGTGGGAGGTTGTTTAGAGATGTATCTTTGATAGTTGGGCAAGTCGATTTCCCCGTAGACTTGCTAGAGTTTCCTTTTAATGGTTTTGAGATGATAGTTGGGATGGATTGGTTAGGAAAGTATAAAGCTAAGATAGATTTGTCATCAAAAGAGAGTGTCCCTTAGAGGTCCTAAGCGTGTAAGTGTGTCTTACCGTGGGTTTCTAGTCAAACCCAAAGTTAAGTTGATTGAAATTTGTCACTTTGAAGTCGTATCGAGGAAGGGATGTCCTCGATTTTGTGCCATGTGAGAGATGACCGGATAGAGAGCCCAGCGATTGACGAGATACGGTGGTGGGAGAGTATGCGAGATGTTTTTCAGAGGAGATTCCGGGGTTGCCACCGAAGAGGGAGATAGATTTCACCGTTGAGTTGAAGCCGGGGACGGGGCCAATCTCTAAGGCACCGTACCGTATGGGTCCTAAGGAGATGGAGGAGCTTAGGAAGCAATTGGATGATTTGATAGAGAAGGGATACATTAGACCAAGTGTATCGCCTTGGGGAGCACCGGTTCTTTTCGTGAAGAAGAAGGATGGAACTTTGAGGTTATGCATAGATTAGGGAGTCGAACCGTGTGACGATAAAGAACAAGTATCCTTTGCCAAGGATAGATGACCTGTTTGATCGGTTGAGTGGTGCAACGGTCTTTTCTAAGATCGATTTGAGGTCGGGGTACCATCAGGTGAAGATTAGAGATGTGGACATACCGAAGACAGCTTTCACGTCGAGGTATGGCCATTATGAGTATGTGGTGATGCCATTTGGGTTGTCCAATGCGCCGGCAGTGTTTATGGATTTGATGAATAGGATCTTGGACGGTTCTTGGATCGGTTTGTAGTAGTGTTTATCGATGACATCTTGGTCTACTCTAAGACTAAGGAGGAGCATGAGGAGCATCCGAGGATCGTCTTTGCAGACTTTGAGGATCATGAATTGTATGCTAAGCTGTCCAAGTGTGAGTTCTGGTTGGAGAAAGTTGCTTTTTTGGGGCATGTAATCTCTAAAGATGGGGTAGTGTGGACCGCGAAGATTGAGGCGGTGACAAAGTGGGAAGCACCAAAGAATGTTCTTTGAGGTGAGGAGTTTCTTGGGTTTATTTGGATACTACAGCGGTTCGTGAAGGACTTCTCCAACATAGCTAGACCAATGACGGCGTTGATGAGGAAAGAGAACAGGTTTCGTTGGGATGAGAGTTGTGAGACGGCGTTCCAAACCTTAAAGGAGCGTTTGACCACGGCTCCTGTCTTGGCATTACGAAGGGAGCGAGAATTTCGAGGTCTATACAGATGCCTCGAAGAATGGGTTGGGATGTGTGTTGATGCAGAATGGTAAAGTAATTGCCTATGCTTCTAGGCTGTTGAAGCCTTATGAGGAGAACTACCCTACTCATGACCCGGAGTTGGGTGCAGTGGTGTTTGCTCTCAAGATTTGGAGGCACTACCTTTATGGAGCAATCTTTAAGGTATTTTTTGATCACAAGAGTCTCAAGTACATCTTCACGCAGAAGGAGTTGAACATGAGACAGAGGAGGTGGATGGAGCGGATTGGTGATTACGACATGGAAATCATCTACCATGAAGGAAAGGCCAATGTTGTTGCTGATGCTTTGAGTAGAAAGAGTGTACATTCCTTGTGTACAACTCTATCTTTGATGAGGTGAGGATGAGGTAGCGAGCTTTGGGATTCATATGATGCGAAAGGAGATGCTATGGGTGATATGACAAAGTACACATGGAGTTTTATGATGATATTCGAGGTAAAAAGGCTTTGGATCCTAAGATAGTGGAGTGGAGAGCTGGAGTAGAGAAAGGGACAGTGTCCGGTTTTCCATTCATACAGATGGTAGCTTGAGGTTTGATGGTAGGTGGTGTGTTCCTAATGACGAGGAGTTGAAAAAGACAATCATGTGAAGCACATTGCACACCATATTCAGTGCATCCGGTGGAGACAAGCTTTACAAAGATTTGAAGAAAACGTTTTGGTGGCCTGGGATGAAGAAAGAGACAGCTGAGTTTGTGTCCCGTTGTTTGACATGCCAGAGAGTTAAAGGGGAACAGAGAAGACCACAAGGTAAGGTTCAGTCTTTGGAGGTGCCTGAGTGGAAGTGGGAATCCATTTCCATGGATTTCATTGTGGGTTTGCCGAAGAGTCAACAAGGTAACAACATGATTTGGGTGATAGTGGATCGTCTGACCAAGTCAGCTCACTTTGTTCCAATGAAAGATACATGGACTAAGGCACAATTGGCTATGGCCTATCGAAAGAACGTGCTTAAGTTACATGGAGTCCCTAAGGACATAGTGTCTGACAGAGATGCGAGGTTTATATCGAGGTTTTGGAAGGAGTTGCAGGAATCGTTGGGAACAGCTTTGAAGATGAGTACAGCATTTCATCCTGCGACAGACGGGCAGACTGAGAGAACAATCAAGACTCTTGAGGATATGTTGCGAGCTTGTGTGATGGATTTTGGTGGTAGCTGGGAGCAGAGGTTGGACTTGATAGAGTTTTCTTACAACAACAGCTATCACACTAGTATTGGTATGGCACCGTTTGAGGCTTTGTATGGGAGGAGATGCAGGAGTCCGATCTGTTGGGACGATAGTGCTGAGGCAGTGGTTTTAGGACCAGAGATGGTACATGAGATGGTGGAACAGATTAAGATGATCAGAGAACGTATGAGAGCAGCCCAGGATCGACAGAAGAGTTATGCAGATCTACATCGTCGGGACATAGAGTTTCAGGTTGGGGACAAGGTTCTTCTGAAAGTGTCGCCTATGCGTGGGGTTATGAGGTTTGGGAAGAAAGGCAAGCTAAGTCAGAAGTTTATAGGGCCTTATGAGATCCTAGAGCGAGTTGGGGAAGTTGCTTATCGTCTGGCTTTACCAGCTGCTTTGGAGAGAGTGCATAATGTGTTTCATGTATCGCAGCTGCGGAAGTATGTGAGTGACCCGTCACATGTGTTGGAGGCAGAGAGCTTAGAGCTGGATGAGTCTTTATCGTATCTTGAGGTACCTAAGCAGATCCTAGACCGAAAAGTTAGAAAGACCAGGAGTGGTGAGACAGTTTTGCTTAAGATCCTTTGGTCTAACCATGAGACTGAGGAAGCTACATGGGAGGCAGAGGATATCATGAAAGAGCGTTACCCTTTCCTTTTTGATCAGGTATGTATGGTTACGGGGACGTAACCTTGTTTCTTTTAGGGGGGTAGGAGATGATCGCGAGAGTTTTTAAGAGTTCTATATGCACCGTTTATATGTTGTGTCGGTATGTTTGTCGGGATAACTTGGGTTAGTAGCATGTTTTACGTTGTGTTTATTTTGACCTTCGAGTCGCGAAGCTTATGGGAGTACCTTTGTTTAGTAGTGGTTTGAACTTCGGGGACGAAGTTCCTTTTAAGGAGGGAAGACTGTAATACTCCGTATTTATGGTCTTGGGGGTACTCTATCGAGTAGCCCTTACTCTGTCGAGTAAGGGTATGTTGCGAGAATAAAATAGTTTCGACTGTTGGGCACTCGATCGAGTAGTGGGGCACTCGATCGAGTAGGGGGTACTCGATCGAGTACCTTGGGTACTCGATCGAGTGTCCGGTTTACGGGGAGTTTTTCGCGGGTTTTGTTAATTATGCGATTAGGGTATTTAAACATAATCGTCGTTGTTTTAATTCACTTTTACCAAAACCTAAAACCTGTTTAAGAGAGAAAGCGATCGATCATCTTCCTAATCGCATCCTTAACAATTCCGGAGTTCGGACGGTCGGTTCGTATCGTAGTTCGTGTCGTTGGATTCCTTGCGTCGAGGGTAAGCTTTTAATATAATTTATATAATGTTTTGCTAGGTTTGGTCAAACCCTAATTTAGGATTTGGGGTTTTGTGAATAGTAAGTAATTGGTAGCCTTTATGTGTTATTTGTTAGGAGGAGAATTTGTAGAAGAGGCGTTTTGAGACAGCTGTAGATACCGTCTGCGTGTTGTGCTTTCCAGGTAGGATTTCCTACTCGTTATTAGTCCCATAATGGGATATTGGTGATGTCTTTGTAGTTAGTTGCTTGATATGATGATTGTGTTTGTAATTGTGCTTGTGGTTGTGTTGTTGATGGTTCTCGAGATGCGTTCTCGGTTGAGTGGGGTCACTTGCGGGAGTGATCTCACGCCCTAGTTTCGCCCTTCGTGGAACCCGCCACGAAAGGGGATGTGCACATTAATGGATAGGGTTATCGCTCGTACGATGAGCGGGGCTTAGGTGGGAACGGTGCGGTCCCCATGGCGGGCGGTGGTCCGGTGGACGGTCGTATTGAGATGATGGGAGTTGGTGGTGTATGTGTGTGTGTGATGGTTCAATTTGTCTATTTGTCTTATTGTTGTTATCTATATTGATTGTGTGATTAGTATCGACCCGGTGTTGTTTTGTAAAACTGCGGTGATCCATTCGGGGATGGTGAGCAGATATTGAACAGTATAGAGATGATCTTTGGGATAGTTTGGGATGGCCACGACATGACGATAGAGTCTTCCATTTGTAGTTTAGTATTTATTTACATTTCAGTTGAGAACAGATAGTTTGGCATAATGTATTGTACTTTCAGTTTGGTTTCGAGGATTGTACTTATTCATTAAATTACTTATAATAAATGTTGTTTCTGTTTTGTCTATTTGATTATCATGCCTCGGGCAACCGAGATGGTGATGTCTTCATACCTGAGTGGTCCTGGTAAGGCACTCGGAGTGTGGGGGTGTTACAGTAAGGGCGTTATAGCCATGACCACAGGTAGAGGCTATCAGGGGTTTGCATAAACCAGATCTCATCCCTACGGTCAAACAAAAAAGATTGATGAGGTAAAACTCCTCGAACCAACTAAAAGAAAGTTGAACGTCCCCAAAGGACTCATCCAGCTCGATAAGACAAGGACTCATCCAGCTCGATGTTCTCTACCTGTGGTCATGTGATGGATCATCAACATACTTCCGCAGCTGAGACACATGAAACACATTATGCACTCTATCCAAAGCAGCTGGTAAAGCTAACCGATAAGCAAGCTTACCCACACGATCCAAAATCTCATAAGGTCCGATAAACTTCTGACTCAGCTTCCCTTTCTTGCCAAATATCATGACCCCACGCATAGGAGACACTTTCAAAAGAACCTTGTCCCCAACCTGAAACTCTATGTCACGACGATGTAGATCTGCATAACTCTTTTGTCGATCCTGGGCCGCTTTCATCCTTTGTCTAATCAGCTTAGCCTATTCAACCATCTCCTGTACCATTTGTGGTCCTAAAATAATTGCCTCAGTACTATCATCCCAACAAATCGGATTCCTACTTCTCCTCCCATACAATGCCTCAAATGGCGCTATGCTAATACTGGTGTGATAGCTGTTGTTGTAAGAAAACTCAATCGAGTACCCTACACGCAGACTACTGTTTTGCGTAAAAAGCTACTTACTCGATAGAGTAAGCCCCACTCGATAGAGTACCTTAAGACACATAAAACTGTAGTATTACATGGTTAGCCTAGGCATTTACCATCCCCACACTTAATCAAACACTACACATAAAACACATTAAAATACCTCCCTCACTTGCTCTCATGTCAAAAATCTTATAATAAAGCACAAACAATGCAAATACAAAAAAAATGATAAAGATGCAATAAAGGAAATGAAATGCTAGTTAAGGGGTTAGAATATTTATAAATGGTGGTTTAGGGAGGACTCCACCAAACCCTCCTTCTTCTGAGAGGTATTAAGGGGGCAAAGCCAAGGTATTGTTGATGTTGCTTAACACCTTGTAGAAGTAGTCGAAGGCTTGCTCATTTTCATGATAAAGATCTTGCATAGATCTTTGTGCATTTTTTTTTCATTGTTGTAGTCACCCAAGTCAAAGTGATGACAAGGATCTACAAAACCTTGGTCTAAGGTCATAGCATTTCCAATATAAGGATTGACCAATCCTTCAAATTCATCGTCCCAAAGACCACAAACTTCACTAGCTTGTTCCCCAATGATGTCATGAGTTGATAAGAGCAACTCTCCTTTCTTGTTATCATGGCCATTGAGGCCTTCTTCATTACTTGTCCTGATGGGTGAGCTATTCAAGCTCTCATTGTTGTTGAAAGTTACATGCTCTCCGAATAGAGCTACTTAAAGGTCATCCAATTTCTCCTTCCATATGGGTGATGTTTCTTTACCCATGGCTTGATCTTTGCATTGAGATTCTAACTTCTTCCTATTACTTTCTCGACTACATTGATCGATCATGAAGCATGGCTCATGTAATAGGGGGCTCTCATTATTTTGTCAAGATTGAAAGTAATTGTCTCATCTCCTACTTCAAGTGTGAGCTCTCCATGTTTCACATCGATTACCGCTTCCGCGCTGTGCAAGAAAGGTCTTCCTAAGATGATAGGAATGTTGGAATCCTCCTCCATTTCTACAATGACAAAGTCTACCGGGATGAAGAATTTGCCAATTCTGACGGGCACATCCTCCCATACCCCTAAAGGTATCTTTGTTGATTAATCCACGATTTGAAGAGTGATGTTGGTGCATTTGAGCTTTCCCAATCCTAGCCTCTTACATACCGATTATGGCATGAGACTTAGACTTGCTCCAAGATTGCACAATGCTATGTTGATTATAGTGTCGCCAATGGTACATGGAATAGAAAAACTTCCCGGATATTTGACCTTTGGAGGGGAACTCCCTAGAAGAATAGCACTCCTCACTTTGGTAAAGGCAATAGTATCCAACTTTCGGATGGATTTCTTCTTGGTAAGAATATCCTTCATGTACTTTTCATAAGCCGGAACATGATTAATAATTCCGTGAATGGGATTGAGACTTCTAAGTTCTTCACAATTTCCATGAACTTTCCAAGTTGCTCATCAAACTTAGGCTTAGCTTGGCGACTTGGGAATGGAAGTTTAATCACAATAGGCTCTTTTTCCTTAGCCTTCTCTTCATTCTTCTTCTTTGAAAGTTCATTGGTAGTAGGATCTACCTCCTTAGAGTTCTCCACAACTCCTTGCTTGCTACTATCATCCAAAATATCTTCATCAATTGGCCTCTTCGGCCCCTTATATCTTGTACCGCTCCTCAAATGGATGGCACTAACTGTCTCATGTCTTGTGGGTGGGTTACCTTGTGGAGGTAATTACCCCTTTTGTCTTTGGGAGCTAGAAAATGCTAATTGGGTCATTTGAGTCTCTAACATTTTGGTGTGGGCAAGTATGTTGTTGATGGTGATTTCTTTAGATTGGCTATCTTTTTGCATTTGGGTGAAGAATTCTTGTTGGTTCTTTTGCATTTGGAGGACCGCTTTTTGAACATCAAAGCTTTGGTCATTGGATTGGTTGTAGGAAGGTTGATTTTAATATCCTTGGCTTTGGTTGAAAAAGGGTATTTGAGCTTGGTTTCTCATTGGAGGTGGAGTGTATGTTGGTTGAGGATTTTGAACATTTTGGCTTTTGTATGAGAGATTTGGATGGAATTTGGTGTTATCATTATAGTAGTTGAAATAAGGGGTACCACTCTTGTATGCTTGGAAAGCATTTACTTGTTCATTTGTTCCTCTACATTCGTTTTGATCATGTCCCATGGTTCAACAACTTTCACATACTCCATTTGGGCTTGAGGATGATGCCAACACAGCATTAACATGTTGTTTGGGTGATTTGGAAGCTTCATCAAGCTTAACCATCGCCTTCTCAAACTTCAAGTTGATGGTGTCGATATGAGCCTTTAGTTGAGCACCCAATTGAGTGATGGAATCTACCTCATGCTTTCCTCCTCTTGTGGCCTTTCGAGGACTACTATATTTGGAATTATGAACCACCATCTCTTCGATTTTGGCCCATGTTTGATTGTCATCAACTTCGGTAAACCTCCCATTGGATCCCTTATTAAAAACATTACATGAGTCTTCATATAAGTCGTTCCAAAATTGTTGCACAAGGAACCACTCACAAAGTCCATGGTGTGGACAAGAATGACAAGTATCCTTAAATCTCTCCCATGCTTCATATAATGATTCCTCATCCCTTTGCTTGAACCTGGTGATTTGGGCTCTCAACATATTAGTCTTCTCCGGAGGATAGAATTTCTTATAGAAGGCAAGTGCTAGCTTCTTCCATGAATCAATACCAAGGGTAGCCTTGTCTAGGCTCTTCAACCATTGCTTTGCGGTACCGATCAAGGAAAAAGGAAGCAATACCCATCGGATTTGGTCTTGAGTAACTCCGGTTTGAGAAATTGCATCACAATAATCGCAAAAAGTCTTCATATATAAATGAGGATCCTCACTAGGCATCCCTCCAAATTGACTTCTCTTAACTAATTGTATGAATGCGGATTTGGCAATGAAATTACCGGTTAAATGTGTTGGTGTAGGAGTACCGTTTGGTAGGTTCTCCTCGGTTGGTACGGAATGTGATGAAAATTTAGGCATTGTAGGTTGATTTTGTGGTTGGTTTGGAATTGGATTATCCTTTCCTTCTCTTGCAAAAGGGTTGATAAACTCAATATTATTTGGTTGAATGTCCACAATCTCTCCAATACCTACAACTCTTGAAGTACCTCTAGCAACTCTTCTATTGTTGGTTAAGGTCCTTTCAATCTCAAAATCAATAGGTAACAAATTACCTTGTGATATCCTAGTCATGCAAAATATCAAACAACTAGAAAACAATTAGAACAACCTTGAGGAGATTGACTTCCCCAAGGTAAACAAAGACACAACTAAAAATAATTAACGAAAATCAAATCAATTAAACACCGTCCCCGGCAACGGCGCCATTTTTGGTCGGGTCATTTTTGTGCTTACTGCTTAGTCGTTGTCACTACCTAACCAAAATAATATTTATAGCTTCACAAAATACTCTTAGTATAGAGGTAAGTAAAGGTCGGATTCCAAGGGACGGGTATCGATTTAAGATTTCAATTGCAAGTAGTTATGTCTTAGGGTGTCACAAATTGGGTTGAGATGAGGTATGGTCTAAACTAATCAACAAGATGAATGTAAACTAATGAAAACAGAGTAAAGCAATTAAAGGTGTTTGTAAACAATTGATTAAAGGCACTAGGGTGTCATGGGTTTATAGGGAAATCATAGAAATAGATCATACAAACATGTTCTCAATTAGAAGCAAGCACTTATTGTTGTGATGGGATCGAGTTAGTGTATATCTTACAATCGCTAGGAAGATTTGGGTCCCGGAGCCGACTCGATCAAGACTTTACAACACCTATAAGTCGACTTAATTCTTCCTATTCAACTCTATGCATGGTCTAATGAGGCTCGAGTAGGTTTATGTCTTACAAGCCTCATTGAAAAGATAAGAGATGGGTAAAAAATGCAAGGTTTCGTAGTCTAGCATTTCATCAAACATAATATGTGCATAGGTTGAAATCACAACAAGCAAGCAATTAATTATGAAAACATATTATATTAAGCATAGATTAATTCCCATAATTGTTTCCTCTAATTCCCCATTAACCCTAGCTAAAGGACTACTCACTCATGATCAAGTTTAGCATGCTAATAAGGTTGTCAATCATTCTAACAAATAAAAACATGATGAATAAATGATGTGATTAACAATAATTAAACAAAGGTAAAAGAGATTATACCTACTTGAGACAATCCAAATAATAAAGCAAAGAATAATAGAAGTAAACTTGATGATTGATGGAAGGTTGTCAATCCTCCAATAAACCCCAACTAATCTTTTAATTACCCAAATAAAACTAAGAACAATTGAGAGGTTAATAAAAGATTAAGATGTGGTTAATATTGAAATGTGTATTACAATTTTTATTAAGACTAAATTAAGAGAATGATTATAAAAAGATGAGATTAGATGTTCTAAGATGATAATCTAGGTAGTACAATAGGGTATTTATACTAAACTTAAGTACAAGGATTAGGGTTACTAAGGGCTTAAATGACGATTAAGACCCTAACAGAAGCTTGACAATTTTGCTAATCCCGAGGGACATGCGCGGATCATGCTGTAATACTCCGTATTTATAAGTCTTGGGGTACTTTATCGAGTAGGCCTTACTCTGTCGAGTAAGGGTAAGTTGCGTTTTAGAAAAGTTTCTGACCTGTAGGGTACTCTATCAAGTAGCCTTAGGTACTCGATAGAGTAAGGGGGTACTCTATCAAGTAGCCTTAGGTTCTCGATAGAGTAAGGGGGTACTCTATCGAGTAGCCTTAGGTACTCGATCGAGTAAGGGGGTACTCGATCGAGTAGCCTTGGGTACTAGATCGAGTAGCCGGTTTTACGGGGAGTTTTCTCGGGTTTTGTTAATTATGCGATTAAGGTATATAAGCTTTGTCGTCATTATTCTAAATCACTTTTACAAAACCTAAATTTCTGTTTAAGAGAGAAAGCAAGCAAGTTCATCTTCCTAATCGCATAATTAGCAATCACCGGAGTTCAGACGGCCAGTTCTTGTCGTTGATTATACCTTTGTGATCCTTGCGTCGAGGGTAAGATCTACATACCAATTTTATAGTATTTCTTTAAGTTTCGTTAAACCCTAATTTTGGGAATTGGGGGTTTTTATGATTTGTTAAGGTTAGATTTTGATTATGTGATTATGTGATAGGAGAAGGATTTGTAGAGGAGAGGTTTTGAGACAGCTGCTAGATCGTCTGATGATTGTGTTGCTTTCCAGGTAGGATTTCCTACTCAGTATTAGTCCCATAATGGGATATTGATTGATGTGTTGTGTTTGGTTGTTTGATATAGTAATTGTATTGTGATGGTGGTTGTGATCGTTGTTGATGGTTCGCGAGGCGTGTCCTCGGCTGAGTGGGGTCACTTGCGGGAGTGGCTTCACGCCCTAGTTTCGCCTTCTGTGGAACCCGCCACAGAAGGGATGTGCACATTAATGGACAGGGTTTATCGCTCACTTTGTGGAGCGGGAATTTGGTGGGTACGGCTGCGGTCCCCCACTAGCAGGGCTGGTCCAGTGGACAGTCGGTGATTGAGATTGTTGGAATTGGTGTGGTTGTGTGTGTGTGACGGTTAAGCTGTCTGTTTATCTTATTGTTGGATTATATAAATTGTGAGATTAGTATCGACCCGTTTAAATGTTTAAAAAACGTGGTGATCCATTCGGGGTGGTGAGCGATTATTGAGCGGTATGATATGACGCGTATGGGATAGCCGGGATGAGTCATCACGTGGCGATTAGAAGTCTTCATTTGTGTCGACGATGTTTTATAGTTTTGATAGTGTTAGCAGTAGACCGTCTGAGAATCTTGTATTTCCTTTTATCAGTTTTGGTTTTGAACATGTAATCACTTAAACTATAATTACTTTTAAAGTACGTTTCTTTATTATCTTATGATATTCATTGTCTCGGGCAGCCGAGATGGTAGTATCCTTATACCTGAGTGGTCCTGGTAAGGCACTTGGAGTATGGGGGTGTTACAAATGGTATCAGAGAGACGATCCTGAAACCTGTAACCAATGAATCCAATGAACATAGGGAGTCAAATAAAATGAACCCGGGGTAAAAGTTGTAGGAGCTAATGCAAAGACTTGGGAGACGTCCTAAAGTCGCGAACTCGCCCTACAATTTTGAACCGGTCACTATGGGATATGAGTCGGGATCGCTATGTGTTTACCTTGTGTATTGTGTAACTATGTAGTGATGTGTGGCGTGAATCAGTGGATGTATGTATGTGGAGAATGGGGAATGTGTAGAAAAGATGGTGATAATGTGATTTCGTATGTTGTTGATTGAAAGTATGTTGCATGATAGTTGGTTTACAATGTTGGTTGGAATTGTTAGAAAAGTGTATGAGAATGATGAGTAATATGTTGGAAATAGATGAATTGATTGGAAAAAGATGGAGTAGCAATTGCATAAGAATATGAATTTTGTGATTATGAATATGTTTAGGTGACGAAGTGTAATTGTAATGTTGTTGTATTAGTAACATGTAAATAGGATCTGTAATGTATGAGAATGTTTTGTGTTACGAAAAGTTATAAAATTTAAAGCATGCGGTTAGTACATGACTAATGAGTTAAATAATATATGTGCATGATGGATGTTGTTGCTTGATTTTTGAAGATGGTAACATGAGATTAGCAATACTGGTTTTATGAGTACTGAGTCGTTTTGTCTACCTTGTTGTTGTTTAACTCGTTTGGGAAGTAAAAATCAATAGTTGTGTTTTTCGATGATAAAGAGGTTGTCTTTAAACTGTTATAACTTGAGATGCATAAATAATTTTAATGTGATTCCAATTGGAGGTGATAGCTTGTCCTTTTACGATTCTAACGATAGGTCACACGCCCAAAACAACCAAGAAATGAGTGAGTTATGACTGTTTTACGAAAACTGGACAGTGCTGAGAAATGCGTAGGTACTCGATCGAATAGCCTTGCTACTCGATCGAGTAGGGGGGTACTCGATCGAGTACGTCAGTTACTCGATCGAGTGGCCCTGGTAATTTGTTTTACGTGCTTCTGATCTTCACCTACTCGATCGAGTAAGTCCTTTACTCGATCGAGTGGCCGGTACTCGATCTAGTGACCCCTGTTTTGGGTCATATGCTTATCTTTTGACATTCGTTGCATATTATGTTTAATTCAAAGTTGTTATTTTGCTTCTTTATGCATTGTTTTACATGTATGTTGGTCTTGATACGTAAGTTACCCAATCTTATGGTGTAGTGAGTGGCACCTGTAGTGAGTAGGAGTTCGGTTGGAGGATATGAGTTATATGTGTTGTGATAGATAGTGGAAAAAGAAAAGGAAGATTGGTATGGTTTATAGAGACATAGAGCATGTTTTGTGAGATGAGATGAGTGATATGTTTGTATGTTGAGTAATGTAAAAAGTAAGTGAATATGGACAAGGGATGATGTGAGTCTAAGGAACGTGAGAATGAAAGGATTGAGAGTAAGGACGTGGATAGTGGCAACTTGAGATGTGTAAAGAATTATGGAGGGAGATGGTTAGGAGTCGAGTGAGTCAAGAATATAAGTAGTGGAAGTTCGTTTTAAAAGGGGTTGAGAATAGTGGTATATAGTGAACTTTATGGAGACATGTTGCGAGGTGGATTTGTAGACAGTGAGTGAGTTTGGAAGATTTGGTTTATTAAGAGGTGAAACTACGTGTGATTTCTTTGGGCATTTAACGGTATGAAATAAATTTTGATTTCTAGAGATGTACGAAGGAGATGCAATTGTTTGAACAGTGAACGTTGATTTTATGGATAGATTAGTGGCAAGTGTGAGTGATAGCATAATAAGAGAAGATCCATGGTAAGAAAGAATGAGATGATATCGATATAAATAATGAGATGTGAGTCTTGGAGCAATGAGAAAGCAACCGGAACACTAAAGAGTTAAGAAGAAGTAATAAGGAGTTTTATGGTTAATTGATTTTGTCGAGAGTAAAAGAAAAGAATGAGGGGAGTAAAACTAGGAAAACTGTTGACCGGAGTTATGTGATATAAAAGTAAGGAATCATCAAGATGTATGATACTATCATGGGGATTTGAGTTAACGGTTACATAGGAGTCTCGGGACAACATGATTATTCATGGGTTTTGAGGAATTAAGGGAATAAGAAGTTGGTAGAATATCTGCACGATATGAGAATTTTGGTGGAAAGTTAGATGACGATACAATTAATATAATATTGGGAATAACGTTGAGGTAATTTTGTTGATGGGTTTGATGTTCTTTATTTGGGGATGTTAACCAAAGATAGGAGAAAAACCGTGTTGTTTTGATATGAGTGTAAGAAGTTGGATATACGAGCAGTGGTGGTATTGTGGTGTTGTCACTAGTGGTTAAGGGTGATGATAGATAAGAAAGACAGCAGTCCTAGAGAGGTTGATTTTACAAAGGCCGGATTGATATGTATGGTTGTAAGGGAGTATAAGATGTGGTTATATGAGGCGAGCGCTAGTGGTTGAATATTAGTGGTATGGCATGAGGTGATGGTTATGCGAATGGGAAAATATGTTATGAGGGGCATATGAGTTAAGCTCGGACGACAGGTAACCTTTATCGAGTGGTAACTTACGTGATCAGGATTGACTAGTTGGATGTGATTGTGGGTCTATGATGGGTATAAATGTTTGTGTGAGGTTCTGACCTCACGAGAAGAGGTATGGTGTGATAGTTATAAAGATGTTATATGAATGTTTGTGATATATGTAGAGTACGACAATCTACTGGAATGAGGCTAAAAAGGTAATAATGTGATTGATCTGGCATGGATAGTTAAAATTGTATGTGTATGGATGATACATGTTTATTCCGTGAAATGGTAAGGATGATGTTCATGAGATTATTATCTGTTTAATTCATATAACATGTTGCATTATGATTTAGTAATGTGGATTTGAGTAAATTTTTCTTATCCGAGAAGTTATGTTGAGTCAGTGTTTATGGGACTGTGTAAGTTGTGATGACTATCGATGTGGTTGTGGTGCCTCGAGTGATGATCCGGGCACGGTACATAGTGTTATGATACGGGTATTTTCGCACTGCGGTGTGGCTGTTGGTGGCGGTGTTGCGATGCCGTCACCGGTTGTAGTGGAGTAGGCGGGATGATTATGATACGAGTTTTCAAAAGTATATACGATCATACATAGATTGTTGTTTTGTTTCTTTGTTGCCTCTGTGAGTTTCAGTTTGTACGGATAGACGGTTGTTTTGTTTATTGATGTTTTCTTTACCAGTTAAGTTTGAGAATGAGGGTATAGTATGATATGAAAGAGAGTTGTACATGTTTTCGTTGTTATCATGGTATAGTGACATTACGTTGATGGGACACTGATTGTGAGAAGTTGATACGATAATTTTGATCTTGTTTTAAGTTGAGGCATCAGTAGTCATAGTCATGATCTGATATATGCAGGTGGTTCATAATCCTTTGTTGAGACAGTGAGTGTAGGGTGTTGAGTAATTAGTGTCATGTTAAGTTTTGTATGAGTTTTGCGGTAATAAAGAAAAGAACTTGAGGATCTAGTGTGAGTGTACGTAACAAGTGTGGATCATGAGTTATGCTTTTGACGATAAGAGTTTTATGTAGTTTATATAGAGAGGTGTGTCATGTTGCGGTAATAGGGAACAAGTGAAGTTTTGGATTAAGTTAAGGATTTTGTGGTATAGGTTAGGTGGTGTGACGAGTGAAGTGAAGTATGAGAGTTGTTTAAGTAAGAGAGCCTTGGATATGTGCATGGCGAGTGTTTAGGTTCTAGGTGGTTATCTTTGACATGCGGTGGTGATGAGGATAATGAAAAGATATATCTCGGATTTAGTATTAGTGAGTTACGAGGACGTAACATTTATCTTAAGAGGAGTAGGAGGCGATAAAAGAGAGTTTCATGGTGGTGCATGTTGTAATATAATTGGAAGTAGAGTGTTAGCGTAGTGTAAAGGAGGGATTTGTCTTGTGGATAATACTTATAAAAGGCCATGGCCGTGCTTGTAGTAGTGTGATGCTTCGGAGTATGAGAATATTTTATATAATGTTGTGGTTGGAGGATGATGTTATGAGTCTGAGTAAACTTCGAGGACGAAGTTCCTTTTAAGGGTGGTAGAATGTAACATTCCGTTTGATGTCTAGGAGTGTCTTGATTTTGGATTTGATAGTGGATGATATTATGGAGCTAGCAGTGTTAGTGGATGGTGGTTGGTTATGTATGAAGTTGGTGTCGTGAGAGATATATATGTGGTGGATACGATATCGTGAGTCATGTTAAGGCAGTAAACATAGTTGGTGGAGTGGGTGTTAAGAGTTCATGTTTTATGTTTGGTCGAGTTTTTGAGTCCTTAGTTATGTTGTTGTGTCTTGGTCGAGTTAGTATGGTTGTTTTTAGAGTATGGGTTGAACTTCGGGGACGAAGTTCTTTTTAAGGAGGGAAGACTGTAATACTCCGTATTTATAAGTCTTGGGGTACTTTATCGAGTAGGCCTTACTCTGTCGAGTATGGGTAAGTTGCGTTTTAGAAAAGTTTCTGACCTGTAGGGCACTCTATCAAGTAGCCTTAGGTACTCGATAGAGTAAGGGGGTACTCTATCGAGTAGCCTTAGGTACTCGATCGAGTAAGGGGGTACTCGATCGAGTAGCCTTGGGTACTCGATCGAGTAGCCGGTTTTACGGGGAGTTTTCTCGGGTTTTGTTAATTATGCGATTAAGGTATATAAGCTTTGTCGTCATTATTCTAAATCACTTTTACAAAACCTAAATTTCTGTTTAAGAGAGAAAGCAAGCAAGTTCATCTTCCTAATCGCATAATTAGCAATCACCGGAGTTCAGACGGCCAGTTCTTGTCGTTGATTATACCTTTGTGATCCTTGCGTCGAGGGTAAGATCTACATACCAATTTTATAGTATTTCTTTAAGTTTCGTTAAACCCTAATTTTGGAAATTGGGGGTTTTTATGATTTGTTAAGGTTAGATTGTGATTATGTGATTATGTGATAGGAGAAGGATTTGTAGAGGAGAGGTTTTGAGACAGCTGCTAGATCGTCTGATGATTGTGTTGCTTTCCAGGTAGGATTTCCTACTCAGTATTAGTCCCATAATGGGATATTGATTGATGTGTTGTGTTTGGTTGTTTGATATAGTAATTGTATTGTGATGGTGGTTGTGATCGTTGTTGATGGTTCGCGAGGCGTGTCCTCGGCTGAGTGGGGTCACTTGCGGGAGTGGCTTCACGCCCTAGTTTCACCTTCTGTGGAACCCGCCACAGAAGGGATGTGCACATTAATGGACAGGGTTTATCGCTCACTTTGTGGAGCGGGGATTTGGTGGGTACGGCTGCGGTCCCCCACTAGCAGGGCTGGTCCAGTGGACAGTCGGTGATTGAGATTGTTGGAATTGGTGTGGTTGTGTGTGTGTGACGGTTAAGCTGTCTGTTTATCTTATTGTTGGATTATATAAATTGTGAGATTAGTATCGACCCGTTTAAATGTTTTAAAACGTGGTGATCCATTCGGGGTGGTGAGCGATTATTGAGCGGTATGATATGACGCGTATGGGATAGCCGGGATGAGTCATCACGTGGCTGTTAGAAGTCTTCCGTTGTGTCGACGATGTTTTATAGTTTTGATAGTGTTAGCAGTAGACCGTCTGAGAATCTTGTATTTCATTTTATCAGTTTTGGTTTTGAACATGTAATCACTTAAACTATAATTACTTTTAAAGTACGTTTCTTTATTGTCTTATGATATTCATTGCCTCGGGCAACCGAGATGGTAGTATCCTTATACCTGAGTGGTCCTGGTAAGGCACTTGGAGTATGGGGGTGTTACACATGCAGTAACTCCCAGGAGAATCTGCGTGTCCTTGCCTGAATCACGGTTGGTCCTATAAGAAGATCCGCTCGGGCTGGCTTGGAGACGCTCGGATCCTGGTTCTGAGACGCTCCTCCCGAGCTCAGGACGCTCGGATTCTGGCATAGGGTTCTTCTCTTGTTTTGGCTCCCTAACAATCCGTGGAGATTGTTTTGGGGATGCACGGATCTTTCATCATTGCCCATTTCACTTCATTTATTTGCTTACGCCTCTAGTATCAGTCTCCTCTTTGATGCTTGGTCATTAGATGTGATCCATTTAGCTCCATTTTGCTCCATAAATGCAAGGCTAGCAATCCTCTCCTACCAAGGACACAAAACCTCAAAGAATATGCAAAATGGGAAACTAAAGATAAGAAATGACCCTAATATATGCTAGAAAGCATGGGAACGAGGTTAATTTGGGGACTAAATGTGCTCAAATATGAGTCACATCACTCATCCAATGGAAACCATCCTAGGTAGTTTAAATGAAGGGGTCAGAACTCGTAGAAAGCTTAATAACTTTTGCTCATTTTACTCCTTCCTCTCAACCATTGAGCCAACGAATATCAAAGAAGTACTTACAGAGCCAGATTAAATCATTGCTATGCAAGATGAGCTACAACAGTTTGAACGAAACAAAGTTTGGCATTTGGTTACGAGACCTAAAGACCGAACTATTATTGGCACAAGATGGGTTTTCAGAAACAAGTTGGACGATTCGGGAGTTATTGTACGAAATAAAGCCAGATTAGTCGTACAAGGATATAATCAACAAGAAGGAATTGACTGTGATGAGACCTTCGCTCTCGTAGCCATACTTGAGGCTATTAGGCTATTAATAGCTTTTGCAGCTCACAAAGGAATTAAACTGTATCAAATGGACGTTAAGACAGTATTTCTTAATGGTTATTTGAATGAGGAAGTTTTTGTTGAGCAACCTCCAGGATTTCTTGATAGCAAATTTCAAAACCATGTTTTCAAATTAGATAAAGCATTGTATGGTTTGAAACAAGCTCCTAGGTCTTGGTGCGACAGATTATCAAAATATCTTCTCGATAGTGGTTTTAAAAGAGGGTCTGTCGACAAAACCCTAGTCTTGAAATCAGAAAATTCCGATTTATTAGTTGTACAAATTTATGTTGATGATATTATTTTTGGTTCAACTAATAATCATTTGTGTAAGTACTTTTCGGAATTAATGACCTATGAATTCGAGATGAGCATGATGGGAGAACTTAAGTTCTTCCTTGGGCTTCAAATTCAACAAACTACTAAAGGAATTATTATACACCAACAGAAATATATCAAAGAGCTTATCAAGAAATTTGGTATGGAAAATTCTAATTCTAAGCCAACTCCTATGGTTACAGATAAGAAGTTAACTAAGGATGAAGACGGTAAGTCTGTCAATGAGACAACTTATCGAGGTATGATTGGCTCACTTCTTTATTTAACTGTAAGTCGTCCTGATATAATGCTTAATGTATGCGTATGTGCTCGATTTCAATCATGCCCTAAAGAATCGCTTATGATTGCAGTTGAGAATTTTTGAAGTATTTAATTGGTACATCGAATTTTTTTTTTTTGGTAAAATGTGAGATGTATATATATATCAAAAAAATGCATGGTAATTACAAGCAAGCAAACCAAGACTTTAGGCTCGAATCCCATTAGGAACAAACCATACAAATCAATTTTCTAGACTTAACAACCAATTTTTCTCAGCACTTGACATGCGATCATTCCGTTTAAATTTGATTCTATGCTTCACACTGTCCTTAATCATTTGCACAACCTGTTTTGGACTCACAAGCACAGCATTAATCCTCGCATTGTTCCTCTGTGTCCAAACATGATAGTAGCTAGCAGTCAGCACAAGAGCATATACACGCTGTTGTATTTTTGATCCTGCAGATCGTATATCCCATGTCACTGACATCTGCAGTTTGCACCAGTCCCTTATCTAGTTCAGAATAAGCTTACTATACCCACTCTCAAAGAACAAGTGTTCCTGAGTCTCTGGTGCAGCTTCACAGACACAGCATCTGTCAAAACTGCAACCACCAATCCTGAAGAGCTTCTCTCTTGTGTTTATCCCATTATTCCTTATAAGCCATGAGATCAAAGAGTGTTTAGGGATATTCCAGGTGGACCACACAGTCTGATACTAGACTGGTTTGGCTTGGTGATGTCTCAGCCAGTCATACCCTCTATTTACAGTATATCCCCGAGCATCAGGCATCCATTGTCCATCTGCATAAGCAGGCTTCATGAGTTCCTTAACTTTACAAATATTTTTCCAAGTCCAAGTAACATCTGTTGCAGTTTATAATCATGTCAGGCTTGCTGCTTTAGATATATTTGATTTACCCACTAAATCCACAGTCTGTCAGCTTTACAATAGAGCTAGTCCACAAGCTTAGCCATTGTAGCAATGTTCCAAATTGCAGCATCTTTCACCCCTAGGCCTCCTTCATTTTTTGGGAGTGTGATAGTGTCCCATTTGACAAGGGGCACTCTGTGATACTCAGTGCAGCCATCCCAGAAAAAATTCCTACACACAACTTCAATTCTCCTGATCACACCTTTGGGGAGAATAAAAATATTTGCCCAATAGTTGTACAACGTGTTAAGAACTGAATTGATTAGGGTCAGTCTGCCAGCATAAGATAGTTTCCTGGCTCCTAGGCCCCTAACTCTACTCAATATCTTCTCAGTTAATACGTGGCATTCTCTTTTAGAAATTCTCCCTGGTTGGATAGGAAAACCCAGATACCTGAATGGCATTTGGCCTTCCATAAAACCAGTAGCCTGCCTCATATCAGCTTTCAGCTCAGTTGCCATGCCATTAAAAAACACCTCAGACTTACCATTATTCATAATCAGTCCAGTTGCTTTTGAAAATGTGGAGAAAGCTCTAACAAGTAGCATAATTGACTGAGCTGTCCCTTTGCAGAACATTAGCAGATCATCTGCAAACATCAGGTGTGTCAGTTTTGGTACATCGAAATTATATATGTGGTATCCTCTTGAGTCTAATTTTGATCTCATAGGGTATTCAGATGCAGAATATGCAGGTTGTTCACTTGACAGAAAAAATACTTCCGGCATATCTACGTTTGTTGGACCGTGAATTATTACATGGGGGTCAAAGAAGCAAAATTCCATTGCATTATCTACAGCTGAAGCCGAGTATATTGCCGCTGGGTTGGTATGTTCTCAACTTTTATGGCTTAAGCAACAGTTATGTGATTACGGTGTTAATGTTGGGTGTATTCCTATTTTATGTGATAACACGAGTGCTATAATTATATCTAAGAACCCTGCTCAGCAGTCACGTACTAAGCCGAGAACGTTTTGAGATTTTACGGTTGGAAATTGGTTTAATTGGTGGCAAGTAAACTTGTCACAAATATTTTGTTTTCCGTATGACTGACTAGATTTGACGAGATTGTATGACTGTATCCGTATTCTTCGTTGCAAGTTTATTTGTGTTAAATGTTATATTATATTACGAGAATATTCCATTTGCAAGTAATGTATATTTTTTGTTTTATTACGAACGATAATTTCGGTAACAAATTATTCTCTCTTATCCCCTTTTACCGAAATTTATATCATATTGCTATCCTTTTGCCTAATTTTATCTTATCATATTTACCAAAAGATTTACCCTAACAATATTTCCTAATCTTTTATATCTTTTATATAAAAAAAAATCTATCAAAATCTTCTTTATCTACCTCTACACGCCACCCTACTCCACTCTTCAAATCCTACCCAACCACACAATTACCATCACCATAAATACTCCTCCTTTTTCCACCGCCTATCACCATAATTAATCCCTCAAAATTATTCACTCAAAAATTTTACCAACACTCAACCTTCATCATCATCATCATGTCTCCCAAACCCAAAACCCGGTTTCACTCAACTCGGTCTTTCACTAAGTCTGAGACTCCGAAAACACCATGCAATCCCTCCAATCAATCTCAAACCACTGCCTTACCATCATCGAACCACACTTTGCCCAATCCTAACCTTAACCGTGCAGATATTGACATAAGTGGGAAGAGACGGAAGCTCGCAAAGGCGAAAGAGGTTGTTCTTAAGCAAGGTGTAGTCGAAGATGAGGTCAGTGAGGTTGTTGTGCGCGATCGGTTTCAGCGTACTCTGTTTCGGTAAGCTTTGGAACATGCTACTCTTGCCGGGTTGGATAAAGTCTGTCTTACCAATGATGAAAGAACTCGGATTAATCGTACTCTCCGTTATCCTATCTATGGAGGTCGATATTATACTTCTTCTTAGCACATGAACATTGATGCTCTCAAGTTCTTTTGTGATTTCTTGAAATTTCAAGAATGGGAGAGAATAAGTAAGTTTTCGGGTCCGGTTTATCCGATTGAAGTCATTCAATTTTTTGCCTCTGTTTCGGCAAACAATGGATCTTGCATGCAATGGTGAATGGTCATGAGGTTGAAATCTCCATCGAGGATTTCTGATCGGCTTTCTCGGTTCCACGAGATGGTTTGGAAATCAATCCGAGTCAACAATGGTGCAATGTGATGGATGAAAAGAAGATGATCATCAAACGCTATTTTGATGACGGTGCTACATTTCATAGTAATGTCTTAGCCAGATTGTTTCCTCCAAAATTAAAGTTCTTTCTAAATTATTTGTGGAACACCATCGTCCCGAGAGAGAATGGTCGAGACAAGGGTTCAAGCTACGAATTAATTCTTTATTCATGGCTCGAAGGCGAAAAAGTAAGTCTTCCATTACTTGTCTTTTATAAGATTATTCAAGTTAGTTTGTTGGTGACTAGTGAAAAGTTCTTGACAACTTTTGATTTACCGAATGGGATGTGGATATCCCGTCTTTTGGAAATTAAAAGGGTGGTCAATCCGGGTAGCTATGGTGTTAAGGCCTTGGATTCAATGGGTGATAAATATCTCGGTTTAATGGGTATTATGGCGCTTGGACCCGAGTTGGTTTTTACATTGAAGTTGGTGTTAAGGAAAAGCCGAATGATTTGGTTGTTGCTTTGGAAAGGAAATTGGATTTGTTTATGGAGAATATAAGTGCGGTCATGGGAAATCAAACTAGGTTATTTGAAAAATTGGTCTCGGGTGCGGGTAAAGAACCGGATGTGGCTCCTCGTGATTTAGGTCGTGGTTTTGATGAGGTTCTAGCCCGTTTAAACGAGTTTGAAGCACATCTCTCGGTTGTAGAAAGGGTTGATGACTCTTAAATGCATGAGGCCATCCATTAATCCATTTCATAGGCCAATTTGTGTAGTCAAGGAGGTGCAGTGATGATGGCGGGTCGGACTGTGAGGGATAAAATGGGTTTGATCTTTGAGGCAACAAAAGCTTTGTCAATGAAAGTGCTTAACTTTGATCGTTGTCTTACAGCTCAGTCTGCGCACGTGAGTTCATGCCTTGATCGTCTTTATTCACTCGAGTTCCAAACTCGTCCCGATTATGTCAATCCTCATCGTGTTAAACACCGCATGCCCTAAACCGTTTCTATCATTACTTAGCCTTGCCTCTTATCATTAGACTTTATATTTTGGATAATTTGGCTAATTCGGCCCATTTTGGCTTACTTATCTATTCGGCCCATTAGTCATTACACTTGTTATCTATTCGGCCCTTTGGCTTAGACTCCATGGTTTGTAGTAGACATATTTTATATTTTACATGCTTATCGTAGATTATTTTCTCACTTTATAATATTTCTTTGCATGATTAATACGTGTCTCGATCTGTATTATTCTAGTTGTTTCATGTCTTTTCTCGTCTTTTCGATGATGTCAAGAGGGGGAAGAAATGATCGTGACTTAAGTATTTGCCTAAGCTTGCTCCTTGTCAAAACCTTTAATCTCTTAAAGTCCTTAGATGCTATATTTTGTATATAAGTGGATTGTTCTTGCGTTCAACTGACTATGACTTTTATAGTATTATGTTGAGGGGGAACTTACACTTAGGCACAAATCATAAGAGACTTGTCATCATCAAATAGGGGGAATTTGTTGGACCATATAGATATATGATTAGTTTTGATAATGACAAGTGTGTGCTTCGTATTATATATACTCTTGCTCGTAATCGTTTGTTTAGTCTTTAATAGATTGATTTATGTTTACAAGTTAAGCAATAATGTTATAGCAGCCATGGCTATAACATTGAAGATTTGTAAAGCATCATTCAAGTAATGTTATAGCTGCTTGAGCTATAACATTGAAGTTTCTTAAAGCATCATAGTAACTGTAACAAGTTTCAAGTATGAGGATCACTCAAGCAAAAGGCTGGATCAAGTCTATAACAAGCTCAAGATGAAGAGCTTATGATCAAGATAAAATGAAGATCCTACCACTGAAGATCTCCAGGAAGATTAGCTAGTATAGGACTTCATCTAATAACGGTATCTTAAGAAGTAATATTGGGACGGTAAAGTTATAGCTATTTCACCTATAACTTTACTTACCAAACTTAAAGTTATAGCTCTTTCCACTATAACTTTGGGTTGCACTTGAAGGCACGATTTTAATAGTTTTAAAATAATTTTTCAAAAGATAAAATTCTTCAAATATGTTTTATCTTTTGAAAAATTTTATGAGGTGGAGACGGCAGTGGAGAGGTGTTCGTCGGGGAAATTAGTGTTAGTATTAACATAGGCAATATCAAGTTCAAGATCCCAATTATGAGCAGATAAGTAATTGCTTGGAAATAAGCGACTTAATCCCAATTGTGAGCGGATTATGTACAACAATGACTTTGTGTTAGTTTCAAATCTTAATTACATTTAGACAAAATTTATACTATTATGGATTAAAGTTACACGATTTTTGGACTAGAGTTATACAAAAAATGACTAAAGTTACACAATTTTGGACTAAAGTTATACAAAAACGTTATACAAAAAGACTAAAGTTATACAAAAATGGACTAAAGTCCCTTACATCTTTTTTTTTTCCGTTTCGTGTTAGTTTTTATGTTTTGAGTTGTTTTTTTCCATTCGTTATTTTTGTTATCTTTTATTTATTTATTTATTTTTCTTAGTTGTCTTTTATTTTGTTAATTCTCGTCTTTTTACTTATTTTCTCAATTCTCGCTTTTTTATAAAAAAAAACTCAGATTTGAAATAACACAAACAATAACACTCCCAAAAAAAAATATAAAAAGTGTAACTTTAATTGTAAATTGTATAACTTTAATGTTTTACGAGTATAACTTTAGTCGTAAATTTTATAACTTTAATGTTTTAACGGTACAACTTTTGTATAACTTTTGTTTGGAGTTGTTTTTTTTCTATTTGTTAGTATTAATCTTAGACATATTAAAGTTATTATAATGCATATTTTGACATTTCAAATATCGTCTTGTTTTTTATTTTTACAAATGTCGTTTCTTTAAAATTCGTCTTGTTTTTTTATTTTTACAAATGTTGTTTCTTTAAAGTTATTATAAATTTTTTAGTTATGGGCAAAAGTTATACTGTTATGGACTAAAGTTATACAAAAAGTGCCTAAAGTTATACTGTTATGGACTAAAGTTATACAAAAATAGACTAAAGTTATACAAAAAATGCCTAAAGTTATACAAATATGGACTGAAGTTATACAAATAAGGACTAAAATTATACAAAAACAGACTAAAGTTATACAAATATGGACTAAAGTTATACAAATAAGGACTAAAGTTATACAAAAATGGACTAACGTTATACAAAAATAGACTAAAGTTATACAAATATCTACATTAGGAATGTGTTGAACTTTTACTCAATGAATGTATAACTCTAGTAACGATATGAATAACTTCTACTCAACGAATACATAACTCCAGTAGGAATGTGTATAATTTCAATGACTTTAGTCAATTTTTGTATAACCTTAGCCCATTTTTTGTATAACTTTTCTCCTTATTTATATAACTTTAGCACATTTTTGTATAACTTTAATCCATTTTTGTATAACTCTAATCCATTTTCAATAAATTAATTGGAATTTATATAAGTACTTTTTGTATAACTTTAGTCCATTTTTGTATAACTTTAGTCCATTTTTGTATAACTTTAGTCAATTTTTGTATAACTCTAGTCCTTATTTGTATAACTTTGGTCCATATTTGTATAACTTTAGTCTATTTTTATATAACTTTAGTCCTTCATATGTATAACTTTAGTTCATATTTGTATAACTTTAATCCAAAATTGTGTAACTTTACTACAAAATCGCATAACTTTAGTCCAAAATCGTATAACTTTAGTCCAAAATCGTATAACTTTAGTCCAATATATAACCGAAATCCTAAAAACCACCAATACTAACTTTAAACCAACAATACTAGATCTGAAAAAATAAAGCCATTATCTAAATATCAAAATGTAATATAAGACATATTTGAAATAAAAAAAATAAAAAATAAGTAAATAACAACACACAACAAAATAATATAAATTGTATAACTTTAATTTTTGAAGAATATAACTTTTGTCGTAAATAGTATAACTTTAATGTTTTAAGTGTATAACTTTAGTCGTAAATAGCATAACTTTAATGTTTTAAGTGTATAACTTTAGCCGTAAATAGTATAACTTTTATAAAAACCAAATAAATATGAAAAATCGTAATTAATCAACAAATATTAAATCTGAAAAAAAATTAAATAACAACCACGACTTCACCATCAATAACCAACAAAAATTAAAAAAATCAAATAACAATAACAAAATAAAGTAAATCTGACAAAAACACAAAAAAAAACAAAAAAACAAAATAACAAAAACCAAAAAACAAAGAACAAAATAAAGTAAATCTGAAAAATTAAAAAAATGGACAATGAAAATAAAACAAAACCCATACAAAAACGAGATCAGTGACAATAAAAACCAAAACAAAAAAACAAAATGGAACAAGATCTGAAAAACGGGAAAAAAAAACCAAAAAAATAAAAACAAAATCGAAAAAAAAGAGAAAGGAAGAGGAAAAGGGGAGATCTGAAAACCAAAAAAAATGGAAGGAGGAGGAAGGTAGGAAGGACGGCGGGAGGAGGAGGAAGGTCGGTGGAGGGAGGATTGGCGGCATGAGGTACGGGGGTGACGGCGGGAGGAGGAGGAAGGAAGGACGGCGGGAGGGAGGAGGGTGGCGAGGCGAGTTGCCGGTGGGGCTGGTGTTGCTGTTGATGTCGGTGTTGTCGATGGCGGTTACCGGGGGCGGGTTTGGTGGTGGCAGGCGGTGAGTGAGGAGGTTTGTGGTGGCAGGCGGGTTTGGTGGTGGCGAGGGGAAGTCCGGTTGTGGGGTGGTTCGTGGGTTGTGAGGTGGGTCGTGGTGGTGGAAGGGTGGTGTTGTCGTTGAAGTTGTTGTGTTTGTTTTGTTTGTTTTTGGTTTTTTTTTGGTTTTTTTTGTTTTAGTTTGGTTTGGTTTTTTTTTTGAGAGAATGGGAGAGAATGAGGAGATGAAAGAAGTGTGAGAGAATGAATAATGAGGAAGTGAGTAGGGAAATTAGAATGAGGAAGGAGTTATACAAGATTAGAAGGAGTTATACAAGGATTAGGGAGGGAGATTAGGGAGGGAGAATTGTGACCCTTCAATGAGATGTAATCTCATCCCTTCATCCCTTCCATCCCTAAGTCCTATTTGTTACCCTTAGATCATAGAAAATAGATGGCCAAGATTAGAACAAAATAGAAGGGTGAGATATAAAACACTCAAAACCCTAATCTCATTTCACTTCCTCACCATTCTCTCCCTTATCTCTCTTCCTACTCTTTCCCTCCCATTTCTCTCTCTAACTCCACTGACTAACACTACTCCGACAGCCACCACCACTCACGCACCTCACCACCACTTGCCGGATTGCTGACACTCTGCCGACGACAACGCCACTTGTCCTGGACTCGCGCCCACGACACCAAGCCGACGTCACCTACCCCTGTCGCAGACGCCGGACGGAACCCCAGGCCCACGCCGTCACCTCCTTTCCTCCTTTTTTCTCCCTCCTCTCTCCTTTTCTTCTACTACCACCTCGCCATATCTCGATGTCTTCATATCTACCGTCCACCGCCCCTCCTTCCCCTTTCTCCTTTTTTTTTTATTTTTTCAGATTGGTGGTTGCTTGGTGTTGGTGTGTCGTTGTCGGCCTTGTCTTTTTTTTTTCCCAGATCTGATTTGCGCGTGGTGGTGGTTCCAAGGTTTTGTGGTGGTCGTGGTTATGGTGGTGGGCGTGTGGTGTGGATTAGAAGGGTGGTGTCGTTTTTATTTCTTTACAGATTTTTTTTTTGCCGATTTTTCCTCCATTTGCGGTGGTGGTGGATCTAAGTGGTGTCGTGGATGCGGTGAAGTCGTGTGGGGTGGTGGGGTTCGTGGTTGATTTTGGTGGTGGTTGGCGGTGTCGATGACGATAATGGTGGTTGGATTAAAGTCGCACAAATCGTGTTAATTAAAGTTACGTCTCCACCTATTAAAATTACATTAAAAAATATATATAAAAACACTCGTATACCATTAAAGTTTCACTCGTATACCATATGGACAAAAGTTACACTCTGATATGGACTAATTATACTCGCCAAGGACTTGAATTAAATAAATTTAAATTAGTATAAAGTTACAATCCTAAAAAAAAATAAAGTTCCAAAAATTATGACTAAAGTTACAATTGTAAACCATTAAAGTTACATTCATAAAATTACAATATTTACAAAAAATTTATAAATCAGTAAAATTAAATAAATTCAAATTTTTATATTAGAAATTTTGTAAAAAAACTTAAGTTTCAATTTTTAGCATTAAAGTTTCACTCGTAAAACATTAAAGTTATATTTATAAATTAGTAAAACTAAATAAATTCAAATTTTTATATTAGAAACTTTCTAAAAAAAATTAAAGTTTCAATTTTTACCATTAAAGTTTCACTCGTAAAACATTAAAGTTACATTTATAAATCAGTAAAATTAAATAAATTCAAATTTTTATATTAGAAATTGTCTAAAAAAAATTAAAGTTTCAATTTTTAGCATTAAAGTTTCACTCGTAAAACATTAAACTTACATTTATAAATCAGTAAAATTAAATAAATTTTAAATTTTATATTAGAAATTGCTAAAAAGATAATGTTTCAATTTTAAGCATTAAAGTTTCACTCGTGAAACACTAAAGTTACACTCAAAAATCAATTTTACATATTTAAAATAAAATTTTATAACATAAATTTCAATTTTTATTTATAAAATGACCTTAAATATTAAAGTTATAATTGTAAAGAATTGAAGTTATACTCATAAATTAAAGTTACATTTATAAAATATTAAAGTTTCATCTTAAAATTTTAAAATCTCAACCATCAATTTTAGAAGATCAATGGCTAGGATTAGGATTTAGTGGACTCACCACTTTAAGTGGACTCATTTGAACTTACCTCTATATAATTCCAGTGGATATTACGTCACCGGAATATAATTCATGCTGGAGATGGTCTTTAGTGCGACGAACCGTTTGCGGAACTTGAATGGAGTTTTCTTCGACTAGCACCGTAATGGAGGTTCTAATTTGCAGTACGAGGCTTATACCGTCGATTTATGGACGAAAAACGATTACGGCAGTCAATCTCAGAGAGATCTTCTGATGATGATTCCGCGCTCTCTCCTCTTAATAACGATAATTATACTAAAGAACTAAATGTAAATTAACCTAAATTAGTCAATTAATTAACAATTAGCTATCTAATTAATGTAACTATAATTGTAATTTGATGAATTGATTGATTATTTTTACAGTGTCTGACGTTTGAAGGTGAGAAATGTGAAGAGAGTTATAAGATCATTTGTTGAGGGGAGAGAAATAAAGAAGTGGAAAGTACTAAATATTACAGTATGCAAATTATTATATACGGGGTAAATGTATATATATATATATATATATATATATATATATATATATATATATATATATATATATAGAGAGAGAGAGAGAGAGAGAGAGAGAGAGAGAGAGAGAGAGAGAAAAGATCATGTGAGTCCATTATATACTTATAAGTTCATAAGTCCTATTAAGAACCCTTGGATGGTGAAGATAAATGGCCAAGATCAACTCACAAAAAGTGTGCTTAATGGTTAATCTCACCATCTCTCTCCTCCCTCACTAATCCATCCTAATTAATCACTAATTCACTATAACTTCTTTTCCTCTTATTCACTTCTTTCACATATCACACATTTCACTTCCATCCTCTCTCAAAAACACCAATAAATCAAAAACCAAATAAATCAAAACCAAAAAAACCCAAATAAATCACTCACTCTTATCTTCCTCATTCTTCACCATCTGACACCACCACCCCACCCGACACCACCACCACCACCCCACCGCCACCGCCGACACGGTAATTTTTTAAAATATTCATTTTTTTTAAAAAAAAATTTCGTTTTGAAGTTAATTTTTATGTTTTGAGTCGTTTTTTCTATTCGTTATTTTTGTCGTCTTTTATTTTATTTATTTATGTATTCTCGGTTTTTTATTTATTTTTTCAAATCTCGCCTTTTTATACATTTTTTTTAAAGATCTCGGGTTTTCAAATCTCGTTTTTTTTTTTAAAAAAATTGTGTCAATTTTTATGTTTTGAGTCGTTTTTTTACATTCGTTATTTTTGTTGTCTTTTATTTTATTTATTTATGTATTCTCGTTTTTTTATTTATTTTCTCAAATCTCGCTTTTTTATACATTTTTTTAAAGATCTCCGGTTTTCAATTCTCGTTTTTATTTAGTAAGATTCTTTTATTTTGATCTTAGATATACAAAAATAAATCTCATGTAATATGTTGATTTTAATTTTAAATCTATTAAATAAAAAGTACATTTTTTAAAAAATAACTGTTTTATCTTGTTTGTAGTGGTATTTTGGTGGTGATTGTTGATAGTGGTAGTTGGTGGTATTTCTTGGGTTTTTTCTCCACATTATGCGTAACTTCAATGACATTATGTGTAACTTTATTACACATTTTGTGTAACTTTAATTACATTATGTGCAACTTTAATGACATTATGCGCAACTTCAGTGACATTATGTGCAACTTCAATGACAATATGTGCAACTTAACGGTATATTTCAATGACATTATGCGCAACTTCAAAGACATTATGCGCAATTTCAATGACATTATGTGCAACTTCAATCTCATCTTGTTATTGTGTTGGTTTCAAATCCGAATTTATATTTGTACTAAAGTTATACAATTTTGGACTAAAGTTATACGATTTTGGACTAAAGTTATACAAAAAAATACTAAAGTTACACAATTTTGGACTAAAGTTATACAATTTTAAACTAAAGTTATACAAAAAAGGAATAAAGTTACACATATTTGGACTAAAGTGTAACGACCCGACCCGCCACAGTCGTAACACAATCCCAATACGATGGGATGCTCCATTTAGGCCAATTATTTGTCCTCACTTAAGCCCAAAAGGAGAAGGTCTTGTTACTAAGTGGTGGGTGGAATCTATTATAAACTTCTCATGATCTCCTTATTCTTTCCATGTGGGACACCTTTCCTCACATTTCATGGGGTGTTACATTCTCCCCCACTTAAGGAGCACAACGTCCCCGTTGTGTCTGAAAACATAACCGCTACCCAGAATCCTCCCCCGCTAGGTGGGTGATCATAATATAGCGTATAACCACTGCCTCCAGGAGCGTATAACAACTGCCTCCGATCACTACACGGTCGCAGGGTTGCTCTGATACCACTTGTAACGACCCGACCCGCCACAGTCGTAACACAATCCCAATAGGATGAGATGCTCCATTTGGGCCAATTATTTGTCCTCACTTAAGCCCAAAAGGAGAAGGCCTTGTTACTAAGTGGTGAGTGGAATCTTTTATAAGCTTCTCATGATCTCCTTATTCTTTCCATGTGGGACAACTTTCCTCACATTTTATGTGGTGTTACATAAAGTTACAGAATATTAACTATTCAAGACAAGTTTATATACTTTGTCCTACTGTAACTTTAGTTTTTTTTGTATAGCTTTAGTACAAAATTATGTAACTTTAGTCCAAAATTGTGCAACTTTAGTCCAAAAAAAAAAAGAGAAATGAAAAGAAATAAGAGCTTTAATATTTTAAGGGTATAACTTTAATCCACAATCATATAACTTTTGTCCTAAATAGTGCAACTTTAATGTTTAAAGGGTATAACTTTAGTCATAAATAGTGCAACTTTAGTCGTAAATAGTGCAACTTTCATCACAAGTAGTGTAACTTTAGTCGTATAATCCAAAATTATGTAACTTTTATATTTTAAGGGTGAATCACAAGTAGTGTAACTTTAGTCGTATAATCCAAAATTATGTAACTTTTATATTTTAAGGGTGAAACTTTATTCATAAATAGTGTAACTTTAGTCATAAAAAGTGTAACTTTAGTCCAAATTTGTATAACTTCTATTTTTCATAGGTGAAACTTAATTTCAGAAGAGTGAATTTTAAATCTCTATATATGACCAAAGTTGCTAAAGTTGCACAATGCCATTGAAGTTATATGGTGAAGTTGCATATAATGTCATTGAAGTTGCATATAACGTCATTGAAGTTTCGCATAATGCACATTGAAGTTATACATAATGTCGTCAAGTTGCACATAATGTCATTAAAGTTACACGTAATGTGTAATGTGTAATAAAGTTTTACATGTAACCAAAATCGTAAATCTAACCAATACTAGATCTAAAATAAAAAAAACCGAAAAAAAAAAATTCTTAAAAAAAAACCCCAAAATTGAGAAGATGAAAACTAGATCTAAAAACCAATAACAAAAACATAAAAAGAAAAACAAAAAAAGAATCGAAAGAAAAAAAACACAAAAAACACCACCAAAAATAATTAAATAAAAACACTAACAAATATAAAATAGATCTAAGATTCAAAGTTTATGTAAAGTTAAATAAATATGTGGGTGTAACTTTAGTCGTAAATAGTATAACTTTAGTCGTAAATAGTGTAACTTTAATATACCAAGGGTATAACATTAGTCGTAAATAATGTAACTTTTTTTTTTCACATATAGATCTCAAAAACTTAAAATATCATTACAAAATTAACAAATAAAAATAAAGAAATCTGAAAAAAAAAATAGAGAAATGAGAAAAAGAGCTAAATCTGAAAAATTAAAAAATAAAAAATTATGCTTAAGTTACAAATAGATCTGAGAAAAATATAAATTAATTTTTTTTAAAAAAAAAAAAAACAGAATTGAGAACAATAAAAAATGTAAATTCAAAATTCAAAAAAGCCGTCACAAATCTAAAAATAACACCACCACAAACTTATTTTTTTCATCTAGTTTTCAGATCTATAACACAAAACACCAATTCAAAAAACAAAAAAAAGGGTATAACTTTAGTCGTAAATACAAAAACCGAAATGAGAAAAATTGTAACTTTAATGTTTCAAGGGTATAATTTTAGTCGTAAATAGTATAACTTTAATGTTAAGGGTATAACTTTAGTCATAAATAATATAACTTTAATGTTTTAAGGGCATAACTTTAGTCGTCAATAGAGTAACTTTAGTCGTAAATATTGTTATTTTTTGTATACTTCATATAACAAGACCCCCCCCCCCAACCCAAAAAAAATAAAAAAAAAAAAAAATCAACTGTTGTATGTATTTTTAATGAGAAATCTGAAAAAGAGTAAAAACGAGAATTTAAATTTGAAATCTGAAAAATATATAGCAATAAAGAAATAAACATCACCACACAATAAAAAAAAAATTGAAAAAGGAAACCACATGATAAACCACAAATACAAAAAAAAAAGGGTGTAATCTTCAGAGTGCACACCAACACCATCCATATATTTCAAAAACCACACCCTTACGCCAGCCACCGCCGCTCCTCCAACCACCACCAACCACAATACCATCAGCCGCCACACAACACAACCCAAAAAAACCTAAACGAATATTTAAAAAACAAAAACAACCGGTTGTGGTCTCGGGGATTGCAGATCCGAGAGAAGGAGGGAGAGGGAGGCGGCAGAAGGAGTTGTGGTGGTTGTTCATGGTAATTTTTTTAGGATTTGTTGTTGTTGGTGGTGACGGTGGTGTGTACTAGCCGCAGAAAGAGGAGGACGAAGTCGGTTCTCGTGGTCGGTGAGGGAGAAGGGAGATGGTGAGGTGTCGGGTGTGGTGGGGATATCGTGTGGTGGTGGGCTGGTGGCATTAATGGGGTGGTGGTGGGGACGGTTTGGTGTGTGAGTGAGGAGAGGAGAGGAGGTTCTTGATTTTTATTTTTATTTTGTTTTGTTTTGTATTTGTGAGACGGGTTGTATTTGTTTGTTTTTTTGTTTTTACGAGGGAAAATGAGAGAGGAGATTGGGAGAGATTGTGAGATGTGAGATATAAAGAGAGAGAGAAGGAGTTTCTGAATAATGAGGAATGAATGGATTAGTCAGGAGCTTAATTGCAATGAGGAGCTAGTTAGAATAGATTGATTTGTGGCCATCCATTGAGATCTAATCTCACCCATCCATTCTCTTAATCCAATGGTCCTTATAAGGACTTAGGGACTTGTAAGATATAGTGGACTTACAAGAACCCCTATATATATATACATACATACATATACATATATATATATATATATATATATATATACATATAGGATCTCATGCGAACTTAAAATTAGGTGCGAACTAAATTAAAAACCAAAACAAGGACCACAAGATCAAAGAAATCAACAGCCCTCATTAAGTTTCACCTTAAACTCTACCTGACACAAAACATTTATTACTGAATCCCTTTAATACTTCTCTCTCACATTCTAAACACGTGAACCTACTCACCGTCGCCTGAGTTGAACACCATCTCACTGGAGAATCCATGAACGCATTTCTCAATGGCAGTCTCAGCAACGACGCAATCAATACACTCCGTTATATATCAGCACACCATTACTCGAATCACTCCTCCGTTGCCGCAGTATCTTTCCCGACAACAACAGGCCACATCCGATAAGGCCTATTGATTGAGGTTACTCGAATGCGGCCAGAGAAGTACGAGTTGGTCATGTATGTATGTCGGAGATTCGGCCACATTTAGATCTCAAATTTCGAAAAAAAGTTTTGATTTGGAATGAGTTTTGAAAAGAATGAGTGACGGGAAATAAATGGGAGTGATGTCGGCAAACAGAAATGTCATGGTTGTCTGGGTTGTTGACAATACATAAGCTGATTGTCCAGATGTTGTACTGGATGGTGGTGGGACGGGTGTGGTTGTACCGATATGGACACATGGTGTTATACTATACTTAATATATATTTGCAAAGGAAATCATAGTGAAGGTTGAAGGAGAAAAAAAAGGACCAGAAAAACCTTCTGATGTCTGCGGTAGAAGTCGAAATCGGAGTTGGAGTCGGGATTGGGCTCGAATCAGGACAAACGATGAGAAAATTGACCGGAAATAGCCCAGGTTCGAATATAATAACCACTGAGAAAATGGAGCAAGAGTTACTGAGGTCAATTATTGATGGAAGTGATGGTAAAGTTATTTTTGATGACTTTCCTTACTATCTCAGGTATATAATCTTCTACTCAAATCACCGTTTTTATAGATGATATAACTCTTAATTGCACGCTTTTAGTCCCCTAATCAAGCCTATTTTGCATACTATTATAACATTTCATAGCCATTTTGTCCATCAAATTCCTTCCTATTTTGCTTTCCTAGCGCATTTTATATGTTTTATAGGAAAGAAGATAATGAGGCGGAATTCCCGTCTCCCATGCATATTCGAAAGCTTGTTGACAATCTTAGATGAACTAGTATGAAGAGGAGGCAAGAACGATGACCGAAGAAATAAGAATATGGAGTATACGTAGGTCTAAGGGCATGAAGCAAGAGGATGGAGCACTGTACAACGATCCGTGCGTCCTATGCACAAGACGAGCGGGTTGCCAGGGCATGAACCGAGCATCCCGACAGACGAGCGTATCATTGACCATTGATCCGAGCGTCTTCCCCTCTGCCCGAGCGGATCATGGTAGAAGCAGCAGTCCAATTCGCTCTTCTCCTCGCGAGACTTGCAATTCCCTATTCGAAACTTATCATTGTTATTTACTAATCTATTCCTACTTGACCTAATAATGTATTACTATATATATACTCCATTTTGTAATAATCAAGGAGATTAGGTCCCATGAGGGGAGAACCTTCCTTAGATTATATTAGGAGTAGATTAAAATAGATTAATCCCAATCATTCCATAAAACTACATATTAATCTTTCCTTAATTATTGTTGAAGTTTATTATTATTGGGTAATTGAAGATTATTGGGTTATTATTGGAGAATTGAAAACTCTTCATCAATCAATCAAGTTCTCTTCTTTTATTCTTTGCTTTATTATTTGGATCATCTTTTTTACTCTTGTTTAATTATTGTTAATCACAACGTTTATTCATTATATTTTGCTTTGTTAGTATGATTGACAACCTTATTAACATGTTAAACTTGATCATGAGTGAGTAGTCCTTTAGCTAGGATTAATGGGTAATTAAGGGAAATAAACATGGGGAATGATTCATGCTTAATCTAACATGTGTTCATAATTAATTTGCTTTGTTGTTGTGATTTCAACTTATGCACATGTTATGTTTGATGAAATGCGAGCCTATGAATCCTTGCATTTTTACCCATCACCTATCTCTTCAATGAGATTTGTAAGCATATAAACCAACTCGAGCCTCATTAGACCATGCATATAGTTGTATAGGAAGGATTAAGTCGACTTGTAGGTGTTGTACAATCTAATAGATTCGGCTCCGGGACCCAAACCTCCTTAGGGATTGTAAGCTTATACACCAACTCGATCCCATCACAACAATAAGTGATTGCTTTACAATTGAGAACATGTTTGTATGATTAACCCCCATGAATCCCTTATGATCCCATGACATCCTAATATCCTTTATTATTTGTTTACATCTTTATTTGCTTTATTGCTTTTTTTTACTTCATTGTTTGTTTTACTTTATTGCTTCTATTAGTCTATACTCACCAACTCCAACCCAAATCAATTGTGACACTAGCATAAATTGAGATAGATAGACTTAGAACACAAAGCACACCGTCCCGTGGATCGACCCCGACTTAACCACTAACTAGTTGTTTGTTGAGAAATATAAATGTGTTTGATTGAGAGCCCAACGACACTCACCATCAAAATGGCGCCATTGGCGGGGACGGTATTATGTGATTAAGTTCTTGTTTCTTTGTCTATTTTAATTTTGCTTTAACCTTGAGGAACTCGTTCCTCAAGGTTCGTTTTTACCGTTTTATTGTAGTTTCCAGGTTTGTAGTTGTATCTTTATCTTGGCTATGATGATGACCTAAGAATTGGTACATAGAGTATGTGGTGGATCTTTTGAGTGCGACTAAAATGGATATGGAGAGTTTGAGGAGCAAGTCAACACAAATCTACCTGACTACTCGTACAATGAAAATATTAACTACTACCCCAAATTTTCCCACCAAAATCACCACATCCAATATCCACAACAATCACCCCCCCAATACCCACTTTGCAACCAATTCCAAATATCACGATACAACAACTTTCACACCCACCCACGACAAGAAGATGAACATGGAATTGACATCCAAAGTATGATTTTCCAAATGATGGGAGATCAACAAAACTTCTTCAAACAAGTGCTAGAGGAGAGCCAAAATAGAGACAATGTTCTTCAAAATATTGTTACCCATGGTGAGGAGTTGGCAAATCAAATTGCCCAAATGAAGGAAACCCAAGTGGCTACTCCCCACCATCCTTCAACATTGTCCATGAATGCGAGTTTGAAGGGGTGACCTTTGATATAGAATATGAGAAGTGGGAAGAGCCAATCCCCTTGAGCTCTTGTGAGTACGAAAGTGTTGTGTTCGATGAAGAAGACATGAGGTTGAGTAAACTAATTACTCTTAGCCTTTGCGAGTATGAGGGCGTGACTTTTGATGTGAATATTGTGATGGTGGAGGAAGGATTATTGGAGAGAGATGAAGCCCCCATTTATGATTCTTATAAGGATAGCCATGAGGACGAGATCGTGAAAGAAGCTTATGTGTTTTTCAAGAACCTTTGGAATAGGGAAGACAAATGGACTTGTGAGATCGCCTTACTTGAGGAACTCATCCTTGAAAAATTTGAGATTTCTTATCATGAAGAAGATGAATGCCTCTTCCCTATTGCCTATAAAGACCATTTCACACCCATCATGGAACATATGATTGTTGGAGATGATATGGTGGATCTTCTCCAAAAAAGTCAAATCGTCATATAAAGGGTACTTGGTGGAAAACCTCAAGAACAAACTTACAAATAAACTCACTTGTGGAGATTTGGCACTCACAATCTCAATTCTTAAGGATTCTCATCATCAATGTTGTGAGAATTCTCCTTCTACCTTGGAAGAATTGAGTAATCAAAGTGCTATCATCATCACCAAAATAAAAGTATAGGATGGTAAGTGGAAGTCTCTGGACGAAAATGAGCCAAACTTCATTCCTAATGTTGACAAGAATCATGGGCTTACTTATTGGAAGCATTGCAAATATTCAAGTGTCAAGAGCAAGGTGAAAAAGAGAATGAATGACAAACTACCTTGGTCAAGCTTTATTTTGAATTGGAGCATCCTATATCTGTGCATATTTGGGGCTTGTTCACAAGCCTTTGACCTTCTTCTAAGAGCCTTGAGCTCTATGGACAAAGAATTCCGACACTAGTTTGGTGGAGTCCTATCTCAAACCACCAATTGTCATATATTCCTTCTCATAATATTTGCATTGTATAAATATTATATATACCATTATTTTTCTTGCATTTTTCCTACATGATAGTAGTGAGAGAGGGTTTCTTACCCATTTATTGGGCATATTTTCAGAAAAAGATAAGAAGAAATCACAAAAGGGTGCAAGGGAAATCCAAATGAAGGAAACAAGGGATTGACGAAGAACGGCACGAGACGCTCGTCCCGACCACAAGATGCAGGTCCTAAGCCTTGCCACGAGCTCAATTCAGCACCGACCTGAAATCCGCTCAGATTGTAAGGGAGATAGTCGTCTCTAGAAGAAGACTCTCGTAATAGCCCTGCGACGCTCGTCCTGAACGGAGCCTTGGAAACAATTCTGTACTGGATGAGAATCTGCTCGGATTCCTCAAAATCCTCTCGTCTCCCCCAAGACGCCCGTCTCCTATACAATCTGCTCGTCCTCAACCGCTGGCAAAACATCCAGGCTCTCTGTCTATGAATTCGCGCGTTCTCTCAGCAAGATGCTCGGATTGCAGCATCAAGACGCTCGTCTCGAGCACGGGTCGCTCGGATTGCCTCAGTTTTTAGCCGGGTTCTCGATCTATCCACCCGAGCCCAGCCCTTAACCTCTCGACTCCCAACACCCCCACCATCCCTCATTCTCCTTATCTTATCTCCTCAAAATCTCACATCATCATCTCTCAAAAATCCCTATCACAAAAATCAACCCAAAACCCTAATTTTTCAATCAAAATGATGAACCTAAGAGGCAAGGGCAAGAAATCCGCCGAGAGCGCACCTAAGAAGCGCACGGGTACTTCTTCATCCACCCCAAGGGAGGCAAGGGGCCATCACAATGTGGTAATACAAGGCGTGGAACAACTCGAATACTTCCCCGAGGTAATCTTCACTTGCGATGAACACCGCCAAAAATTCGTTCATTTTCTAGGTAAGCATTACGAGCCCACTCAATTTATTGATACCGCTGTTTTAGAAGTTCTAGGCATAAGGTATCAAACTGAAATGTTCTTCGATGGTTTGGGTCTCGGGAAGCTATTCTATGCCCATGAGGATACTTACCTTAGTCTTACCCTCGAGTTTTTGTGTAATCTCCGCATCGTCACTAATACTCGGAGAACTGTTTGTTTGGAGTTCCGACATTGTAATTAAGACCATAGGTTAACCCTTGACCAATTTGAAAACATATTTGGTCTTGAAGTGCCGAGGGAAAACACTGACAAGCCCTCAGACATCAATGTTAACCACATTTGGAGAGCTATCTCCGGGTGGGAACTCTTTGCCTTAAAACAATGCTATACCTTTGTCATCCAACATCCGGTGATTCGGATCACCGAGCGCTTTATAGCCGGAACCATCAATGGAAGGCTAGAACAAGACAGGTGCACCCTTCTTGACTTGACCTTCTTAGAGTCCTACTTAAATGTTCAAGGGACAAGGGCTTACAATTTCAACACGCCCCTTGAGATGATTACAAGGCTCTTTCATGATGCTCAAGGGAACTCTAACATTAAGTCCTTTGTGATGGGAGGCCTAATCACAATGTTGGCCGATGACCTTTGCCCCGGGTTTAACCTTCATGGGGCTTATGAGAAGCTCCAAGGGAGCACTTTGATTGACGAAGATGCTATCTTCAACCACCACCGGTGGTGCACCTACACTCAGATCGGAAGTGTGGAGCGGTTAACAAAGGGATGCTCTTCAATTGTCCTCATGGGGTAAAACGTACCACCTACCGAGCCACGGTTGAGTCGGTACTCACCTACACCGAGCTACCTACTCGATACCGAGATTCATCCCAACCCACCACAAAGAGAAGAAGCGCCTCGTCAACCTCGTGAGTTGCCGGAACGGGGTAATGCACCACCATCCTATGTACCCATTCCGCCCTACCCCACACAACATGTGCCTTTGGCTCCCTAAGATCCAAGAGCTACAAACATGCGCGATTTAATGAAGCTCATGCAACATGTCGATCTTGGAGTTTACGATGGGAGGTTCGACAACTACTTGGCTCAATACCCCTCCTACTACAACATAGCTCAACAAGGGTATATCGACCCTAGAGGCCCTCACCCATCTTGGGCTCAACCGCACCTTTTTTTTCCCTAATCAAGGGAACCAAGACGGGAACTTTGGCGGCCAAGGTAGAGGATTCTTTGGCCAAGGAGGAGGGTATGACCAAGGAGGTTCTAGCGGGCGTGGATACCGCAATGATGATGATGATGATGATGACGAGTGAGATGGCAAGAGGTGTCTACCACACCACCTGTAGTTGTAAGATATTCTTTCTTTTCCTTTCTCTCATGTATAGTTGTATCCCATTTTCAATTATCTTGCATTTAGTTACATTTGTATTATATTCCATTTTGCATTAGTTAGTTCACATAGTATAATTGCATTGTAACATAAATAGATTAGTTTCCGTTGTGATATATTTCATATAATTAGTTGATTTCACAAATGACCAAACCTATTCATTTCTACACTAGAAATAATGTTTAAATCGGTTTGAGGAGGTTTGATCATAGGTGACCATAGCTCAATAGAAAACATGCATCATCTAATGTAGTTTAGATTGCATTCATTTGTTATATATGTCATATAGAATTGCATTTAGTTAGAGCATGCATTCATTTATATCATTGCATTTATTTCCATAAATTCAAAAATCCAAAAACATGTATTTCTTTTTCATTCCTACTCCTACATGTACATTGAGGACAATGTCCAAAATAAAGTGGGGGATGAGAATTTATATTCCAAAATGCATAAAAATTTGAAAATTTCGAAAAAAAAACTCAAAAATATGTTCTTTAATTTCATAAAAATAAAATCTATACAAATTTGAAAATTTCAAAAACCAAAAACATATTCTTTAATTTAGTAGTATAGAATTGTATATACTTGTATTTTTGTTCTCTTCTAACATAGATACGACACTTCATTTGAGGCATTGTCAAGGGAATGTGAAGACCGCTTGGTATGATCGCTCTAATCCCTATTTCCCTTCCATTTCTTTTCATTACTCATATGAGGAGGATGGCTTTACATGTCAAGGAGGATGTGGTGTATTTTGTTATTGCGGTTTATGTACATATGTGTTGTTTGGAGTTGCATTTAGTTTATGTGGCATAATAGTTGATAGAAACATATGCATTAGAATTGTATATATGTTAGTTGCATCATGGCATGTAGTTGCATGGATAGAAAACTTTTGTGAAAATGCCTATTTGGGAAGCTTGGCAAGTGTATATAAGGCCCTTGTAGATAATTTTTCTCCTTGATACTTTTTTCGGAAAATTCACGTGGTACCCTTCAACTTTGTCACTTTTCACATGGTATCCAATATTTTAAGTTTGTGTACATGATACCATTTACATTTCATTTTCATGCACAATATGCCCTTTTTGTCGCTACAAAAACTTTCAATTGAGCGTAAGTCCTACATCGGAATTCGGAATCGGCCTTTTTTTGTCCTAAAATGATTTTCTTTTCATAATCTACGATTTGAGATAAAAAAAAATTGTCGACGGGCATTTTATAGGGCTTTATTTTTCCGACAACCTTCAATCAACCGTAATTTCGATCTTAAATTTATGAATGACCGTTTTTCGTTTTATAAAATTATAGATCTCAAAGAGATAATCAAGTTTGAAAAAAAAAAATTATTCAATTCCGATTTCCGGTCTACAGTTTATGCTCAATTGAAGATTTTAAGAATGATAAAAAAGACACCTCATACTTGAAAATCAAAGCTTAAGGGTACCATGTGCACAAACTTAAAAATGTGGATACCACGTACAAATTGGCGAAGTTTGAGGGTACCACGTGAAAGCAGCAGTCCAATTCGCTCTTCTCCTCGCGAGACTTGCAATTCCCTATTCAAAATTTATCATTGTTATTTACTAATCTATCCTTACTTGACCTAATAATGTACTACTATATATACTCCATTTTGTAATAATCAAGGAGATTAGGTCCCATGAGGGGAGAACCTTCCTTAAATTATATTAGGAGTAGATTAAAATATATTAATCCCAATCATTCCATAAAACTACATATTAATCTTTCCTTAATTATTGTTGAAGTTTATTATTATTGGGTAATTGAAGATTATTGGGTTATTATTTTAGAATTGACAACTCTTCATCAATCAATCAAGTTCTCTTCTTTTATTCTTTGCTTTATTATTTGGATCATCTTAAATAGGTATAATCCCTTTTACTCTTGTTTAATTATTGTCAAATCACATCGTTTATTCATCATGTTTTGCTTTGTTAATTAGTATGATTGGCAACCTTATTAACATGTTAAACTTGATCATGAGTGAGTAGTCGTTTAGCTAGGATTAATGAGGAATTAAGGGAAACAAACATGGAGAATGATTCATGCTTAATCTAATATGTTTTCATAATTAATTTGCTTGCTTGTTGTGATTTCAACTTATGCACATGTTATGTTTGATGAAATGCGAGCCTATGAATCCTTTCATTTTTAACCATCACCTATCTCTTCAATGAGGTTTGTAAGCATATAAACCAACTCGAGTCTCATTAGACCATGCATATAGTTGAATAGGAAGGATTAAGTCGACTTGTAGGTGTTGTACAATCTAATAGATTCGGCTCCGGGACCCAGACCTCCTTAGGGATTGTAAGCTTATACACAAACTCGATCCCATCACAACAAAAAGTGGTTGCTTTAGAATTGAGAACAAGTTTGTATGATCAACCCCCAGGAATCCCTTATGATCCCATGACATCCTAGTATCCTTTATTATTTGTTTACATCTTTATTTGCTTTATTGCTTGTTTTACTTTATTGCTTTTATTAGTTTAGACTCACCAACTCCAACTCAAATCAATTGTGACACTAGCATAAATTGAGATAGATAGACTTAGAATCTAAAGCACACCGTCCCGTGGATCGACCTCGACTTAACCACTAACCAGTTGTTTGTTGAGAAATATAATTGTGTTTGATTGAGAGCCCCAACGACACTCATCATCAATAGACGTGATTGTCATTTAATTTCCTCAGTTAATTCTTATATGAGACGGTCTTTTATCTCACGTTATGTTTGTTGTGTGGGGCATTTTCTTGGGAGACTATTATAGTAATTTCCCTAAAAGTGCATCAATTCCACGATAACTAATGACGTGTATAACGATCTGTTATGAAGAAAACTGAAATTTCTATTCTGTATATTCTATTTGACGCAATTAATGTTTGATACTGTGCAGATATATGGAAACATCATACCAGGTATCCCACAACTGCTATCAAAGTATTCCTTCAACATGATTGAGACTTGAATGATTTAGCCTTCTTGGCCAGGTGAATTTGCAATACTTTTGTGAGATAAATAGGCTGATATACCTATTGAATGATTGGTTTTTAATATAGAGATATCTGAATTGTACAGTGATGTTTGTAGTTAGACCGTGGTTGTAAATTTTGTGTAGTTTGTATTTGGTAATGGGATTGTAAAAAAAATTAGAGTGATGTAGCATTGAGAAGCTGTAGTTCTGCTGTGAAAGTGTGTCGTGTGATTGTGAATACTGTAATAAATACTTGGTAAATATTTGTGGACAATTTCGCCTTTGGTCCCCCGAGTTTTGAATAAACATGTTTTAGATATAGAATGAATAACATTTCCTCTAAACAACAATTAACTACTTGAATATTTCGGGTATTACACGCAAAATTAATGAATATCATTTTCACATGGACAAAGGTTGCTCAATCCGTCAAGAATTGTTCTAATTTATTACCAGGTGTGCACATAAAAGGCAAATAGTCCTTGGATCTGAGTTCTAACAAGTTCTAAAGCTTCTAAGAAGAATATAAATACAAGACTAACAAGAGCATTCTACCATATCTTCCTACTGGAAACTAACTACGTATGTACAAATGTGTTTCAAAGTGATGAAACTCCTGAAATAAGAATGTTATGAGTACGGCAAACTCAAATAGTAATGCAGAACATACCCAAATGACTGATCCAACTTACCCGTAGCCAGCGTGAATGACTCATGGTCTTGTTTCAGTGAGCAGTTGTATTGCAGCACGGTGAGCATGAACACCACATACGTTAAATTCAAGCAACCACTTATAAGTAGAGAATGTCTTCCAGGACAAGTGTGAAGGGATGGAAAGGAGTCGCAGACTGCCTGAACAGCTGGTGGGATCAAGGCAGTGCATTGACTTATGTTAAGGTTCATGAGCCCGTCATCTTCATAATGGGTCTTGATGGACTAGCACACAATATCCTTGTTTCTTACTCTCTGGGCCAAAGAGTACATTACTCTATCAGTGATGTTCTGGCAATAGTACAGACTCAGAGATCCGAGATGGGGGCATCTATTTGCCAACGCTATCACACTCTCATCTGTCATTTTGATTCCATACGAGTTAAACTCATAAGGAGAGATCATGTAGAATCATATAATCATATGAACAAATAAAATTCAGAAACTCTTATGTGGTACCATGCGATAACAAGAAACAAGACCGTAGCTTACCGTAAAAAAAATGTGAAGGGAAAGAAATAAAGTTGCATGTTATACATATCAATAAGTTTGTTAGGAATAGTAATTATAGTTATCTAGAGAAACACGATGAAAACACTGTCAAAGAGCCTAAGCTTACATGTCAGATATCAAACTATTAGGTGAAGAATCAATTGCAGAAGGACGACATGCAACGGGTCTTACAAAACCATGCATTTATAGGTTGTACAGCAATTCATTAAAAAAAAAAAGCAAATTCCTATCTTTTGGCATTCAACTAGTCATGTACTCCCCCTGTCCCAGTGATTTATTTGTTTACCTTCCCTTTTGGCACAAATACCAAGAAATGTCTGAAATACCAATATAGCCCTGATAGATTCAAGCGATGCGAAGGAGTATGAGATAACATTTACTTTAAGACTGATTTTCATATATGGGGGACCACTGAAGGCTATAGCGCAGCACTTGTTCCTAGTTTCCTACTTCCTAGTTATCTAAAGGCAGTGTGGTAAAATAGTTCTTTAAATGGTTCCTAAAATAGAGAGGTAAACAATTCATTGAGACACCGAATTATGGAATAGGTAAACAAATCATTGGAACGGAGGAAGTAGTTAATAAAAGACACCATTTTGTATAGCAGTTCAATGTGACAGTAAAATTCAAAGAAAAAACATAGAAGACAAGTAATGTAAGTGATACCTGTTATAAGGACACAACCGTACAAGTCCAAAGCTCTGAGATTTGGACAACGATAGGCCAGACTAGTAACGCCCAAAACTCCAACATTGTCACACCACCCTAAATTCAGAGTCTGTGGTTCGCTACAGTTATACGCAATAGCCTGAATACATAATCCCACAATGAATAATAAAATTATAATCTAGATAACGAACAATCAAGAGTAACCTTAAACCCAAATTAAATCGACCCAAGAGTGAGTTGACTACAAATGAAAGAAAATACCCCAAATTAACCAAGTTGAGGCAAAACATTAATAGTCAGTTTAGCCAGGAACTGAAGCAACCCAATTGATTTGCTTGACTCGTACGCACTGACCTAAAAAGAAACTGAACTTAATAGTACCCAAATACAAGAACATCACACTCAAGATGACCCGAATCCAACTAGAATAGCCCATTTGCCACAATAAATAGATTTGCAAAGAGTGAGTAAAATGTACCTGCAATGTTCGGTCAGTGGCTGCCCTCCCACATCCGCAAAGATTTAGTGACTTCAACTTCTTGCAAAAGCTCATTAGATATGCAACTCCCGAATCATTGAACGTTGTGCACCCACTGATGTTCAGTTTTGTGAGATTTGGGCAACCATGTGCCAACGCATACAAAGAGCGATCAGTTAGTTTGAATCTCTTGCTTACAATTGGGCCTATACATGGCCATGGATCTGTTCTAAATCGATCTCAGAATAACCCAAAAATGAACCCAAACTCCTACTTAATCACCGATTCAAAACTAAACCCAGCCGAAATTTAAAATTCCACAACCTGAAACCGATCCATGATGTTTTAATATAAACCAAATCTGAAACAGGCAACCTAATCTGAAACTTTAGACCAGGATTTTTTTAGGATATTCAGAAAAGTATAAGAAGCATAGACTCCCTTAAGTTTCTAGATACATATCTTTAGTTAGCTAGATACACTCCTATAAGTTGTTAGATACTTACCACTAGCTAGTTAGATACACTCCTTGAAGTTTCTAGATCATATCTTTAGCTAGCTAGATACACTCTTATAAATTGTTAGATACATACCTCTAACTAGCTATATACACTTCTTTAAGTTTCTAGTACATACCTATAGTATCTAGACACACTTATTTATGTTTCTAGATACATACTTCTACTTAAGGATTAAATTAGGTGGCTAGATACACACTCCTTTCCCGTCCTAATTGATACATACCTTTAGCTAGTTAGATGCATTTCTTTAAGTTACTAGATACATATCTTTAGATAGCTAGATACACTCCTTTAAACTGCTAGATACATAACTTTAGGTAGCTAGATACACTTCTTTAAGTTACTAGATATATATCTTTAGCTATCTACATACACTTCTTTAAACTACTAGATATGTATCTTTAGCTAGCTAGATACACCCCTTTAACTTGCTAGATACATTCACATCCCTTTAACTTTATTTTGCAAATTGATTTAACCGCAAAGTTAAGTTTAGTTTCCCTGTCTATAAAACTCTTGTTACACCAAAATTCGCCACGTCCAATTACATATTTATCGCTTATATTTGGGTCAGTTTTTGGGACGGGTTAAAAATATATTAGACTCTCGTGTATTAGATTCTCGTCATGTGCATCCAATACGATGTATGTATTCAGTATTTGAGGTAAGTCAGGATTCAAAACAGCTGCCTTGATTGCAAACTGCCAATCTCCAACAAAAATAAGTGGAATAAGAAACAACTCTGAATGTAAGGTCAGATAAAACATACCAGCGAGTCAGCAACAATAACATTTGATAAACCAAATACAATATTGCTAACTTAAGAGCTTATCCATGTGATCAATGGTACAGGATGAAAAAATCTTCATTTACTATCTACACATGACCATTGATCCAGCTTCGAGCATTGAATTTCATTCCCGCCTCAATTGAACGAACAAGCATCAGCCTCACCTCCATCTCCGAGCTCCAACAGCCACAGAAAATCACCGCACGAGCCACTATCAATATTAATTAATGATCATTATCATAATATTAATGATCGTTATCATAATTATTAATTTTTACTATTACCTAGATACACATATTACTTAGTCCATATATATATATTCAGATACACTTGTCGATTTGTGTATTTTAGAGTGGAATTATTTGTACCTAGAGCATAATTTTGTGTGTCCACCCACCGACAATATCAACGACCACCTCAGACGGCACCAGAGACATCAGTGAACAACTCTCATGGCGCAATAACTATCACTAGACACCTCAGCTGACACCGACGACATCAATGAGCTTCCGCATCCCCAACCAGAAACCTCACCTGAATTATAACCACCACCACCTCGTCGCTACGACCATCGCCGCCCAACCACAACCAACACCACCTCGTCAACCGGAATCCTCACAAACACCAATCTTGTTAGCTTTCTACTTCTTAGATGACCTTTCCATTATAGCTAAATAGATCTGCTTGTTGGCTGCCACCCAACGCCATCAACCAACTCATATAAATCTCTAATGACGCTGCACCCATAAAAGTCGGTTTTATCACTAGATCTAGGAATTGATAGGGATGTATATTAGAGAAGTAGAGAAGAGAAAATGGTGGCACACGGAGAAAATAAGGTGGACATGGCGACTTCGTCGGCGGTGACGACATCAGTTTGTGGGAGCGTTAGTTATTCCGGCTAGGGTTAGTGTCTCCGGCGGGTTGGTAGATGGTGATTTGGGACCGAAGAAGCTGTTACTGAATGATGGGAAAGGGCAAAAATAAGCTTTTGAATTGGTTTTACTGTTAAGATAAATTTTTAAATTAGTTCGTAAGTTCGTACGGAACTTTAGTTCGTACCTGACCCCACCCCTATATATATATATATATATATATATATATATATATATATATATATATATAGGATCTTGTGAGTTTGGTTTCTTATGGTGAGTTGTGAGTTTGCGCTTTCAAATCTCAACCACTAGATTATATTAGAGATGAATGGCCAAGATCTAATCTTACATGTCATATAAAACCACTGTCATTTACTTATTTTCTCTTTTTTCTAATGTTACTTTTTCTTTTTACTTTAATTTTTTTATCTCTTTTTTTTTACCTCATGTTATTATGCTGTTATTGTGGTTTTTTTTACCAGTTTGATTTTTTTTTTCTCTTATGTTTTTCTTTAATTTTCTCATTATGTTACCTTTTTTTCTTTTTTGTACCTAATTTTTTTTAGTTTAAATTTTTTTACTCTTATTTTTTTACCTCGTGTTATTATGCTATTATTGTGTTTTTTTTTCTTTGATTTTTTTTAACGACTTTGATTTTTTTTCTCTTTTTTTTTTACCACGTGTTATTGTGTTGTTATTGTTACTCCGTTGTTATTGTGATGTTATTCTGCTGTCACTTTCATTTTTTCTACGACTTTGATTTTTTTTACCACGTGTTATTGTGCTGTTATTGTTACTCTGTTATTATTGTGATGTTATTCGGCTGTCACTTTGATTTTTTATAAGACTTTGATTTTTTTTCTCTTTTTTCTTACCACGTGTTATTGTGCTGTTATTGTGATGTTATTCTACTGTCACTTTGATTTTTTTACGACTTTGATTTTTTTTTTTCATTTTTTTACCACGTGTTATTCTGCTGTCACTTTGATTTTTTTTTGTTTTTTTACCACGTGTTATTGTGTTGTTATTGTTACTCCGTTGTTATTGTGATGTTATTCTGCTGTCCCTTTGATTTTTTTTTCTTTTTTTTAACACGTGTTATTGTGCTGTTATTGTTACTCCGTTGTTATTGTGATGTTATTCTGCTGTCACTTTGATTTTTTTTACGACTTTGATTTTTTTTTTACCACGTGTAATTATGTTGTTATTCTACTGTTATTGTGATGTTATTCCGGTGTCACTTTGATTTTTTTTACTATGATTTTTTTTACTACTTTGATTTTTTTACTCTTTTTTTTACCGCATGTTATTGTGCTGTATTCTGGTGTTATTGTGATGTTATTCCAGTGTCACTTTGATTTTTTACTTTTTTTACCACATGTTATTGTGCTGTTATTCTGGTGTTATTGTGATGTTATTCCGGTGTCACTTTGATTTTTTTTACTACTTTGATTTTTTTTTTCTCTTTTTTTTACCACATGTTATTGTGCTGTTATTCTGGTGTTATTATTATTGTGGTATTATTGTGGTGTTACTCTACTGTTATTGTAGTGTTATTGTGGTGTTATTGTGGTGTTACTCTACTCTTATTGTGGTGTTATTGTCAGCGTATGTGTTGTACTGTACTTTCCAAAGGCGAGATTTGACGCCTATATACATAAGCATAGATTAACAATCATTCAATAACCTCGTTGATGTCAACAAGATTACGTGGTAAACTCATAACCTACGCTCAACACAGCTAGCCTCGGAACTACTTTTAAGATTCAGTTACTCCCTCCGTCCTAATCATTTGTTTACCTTGAGTATTTTAATCAAAGATAAACAAATGATTGAGACGGAAGAAGTATTTTCACACTCATTGTCAACCAAAAGTGAGCTAACTATGAGCAAGTAATATATGGCCCCAAAACCAACAAATTGGAGGCATAATTCAATATTGTTGACAGTAATGAGTTTAGCCATTTCCATATAAGGTTACTGTTGTCTCTAAATTTTCAGGTGAAATCACAATCATTACTCATTCAAAGAGGAACATCAATGTGAACACAAATATTTCATTGTCAAACTTAAAAATAAATTAATAACCTGAATTAAATACTCCCACAATCTCATTTGATTGTCTACCTTTTTTATTCTCTTCATAAGGGTATTTTAATCAAAAGGTAAACAAATGGTTCAATCCTAAGGTACGTCAACATGATGGGGCAGACTAGCATAGATTGCATCCTTTTGTGCTATGCTATAAGGGGTTTCAGAGTGTCAATTCGAGTTCATGCTATCCTTTAACCTAAAAAGAAACAAAGGTAAGTCGGGCAATGCAATTTAGCACGCATCTGCACTACAACGACTATCAGTACGAAAGAAATGAGTATAATGTAAAGGACTTATAAGCAAGATAGCCTATGTGGGATTTGAAACCATACCAATCGTGTTATTACACGATGCTCTACCAATTGAGCTAATAAGCTTCAATTCACACATATTGACTAAGAGGAAAAACACAGTAGTAGAAAGAATATTTTTTACAAAAATCAGTTAACATGAGCTGTTACAAGGAACTCTCGCTGAAACGAGAGAAAACAAACAAAAAGGTGGACAACAAATGATGGAAAACAGAGAAGGCAAGAAGAGACCAATGAGCTAGAGTCTCAAGACCAGCACGAACTATCACAATTTATAGCTTACTGAGCACCTCAAGAAGTTCTTGAAATTTTTTAAATTCTTGAATCAAAGCACACAGATGATGTGCAAATGTGTTGCCAAGAAAAGTTTTGCCAAACATGTATCTACTAGTTGACTTGACTATTAGGTCAACTTTAAGCTACTTCCATTTTCTACCAACAAATATGTCTTCCTCGAGACGGAAATAGTTTCCATATTAAGAGCACATCAGGTTAAATAAAGCCCACATACATAGATGGAACAAAACATCTATTGATCTCAATGCATTCTTATTTTTTTATACGTGATACTTGACCGTTCTGAGGTTAAGACGGATATGACCGTCTTAAATGAATATTTGTGCTCAAAGTTGAAGTATGATTCTAAACAGAGTAGCTAAAATACTAAAATTTGAAACTACGGTTTTCAAGTTCCTCGTTATATGTAGCATGCGTTGATCTTCAAACGTAACATCAGACAAACTATGCCTAAGTACACCGGACAATTAAGCTGAAAAACAATCATCAACCAACTACAAAAATAATAGCACAGTTTACATTCTAATTTAAAACATCCTCCAGAAATAGGAACGTGCCAGAATACAACGAGAGACAATCGACTTCACAAGCGTCAATGTCAAAAGAGACGTATGTAATGTTGTAACAAGTATAGCAATACAGCGAAAGATCTTTTGGTTTACGACCATCATCATTATAATTGATAAGCTTTGAGTATAGTACATTATGATTGCGCCGCGCCATATGAACTCCGATTTAAGTAAACAAATAATTACCAAAATTGCCTTAATTTAGCTAAACGGAGTGCAATTTCAAACCGCATCATATCAATACAACTAATAAATCATCAAAATAGTACAAATCACGATGAGGAACAATCAATTAGCATGAAAACTTAAATGCGACGATTATGATTGCGACGTATAAACTCCGATCTAAAGAAATAATTAGTCATTAAAATAGTAATAATAACAAAACTAATTCAGAAATTAATTAATTTCCGATGAACTTACCACAACGAGGTTTTCAATCGCGACTTGTATCAAAGGTGATGATTTCGATGTCGGCTTTGGTGGTCTGTGTTTTTGTGTCGTCGTTTTATGATTTCATCGTTGACGGTGATTGTCGCCGAAACTCTGGTGAGAGTGGAGGAAGTATGAGAGGAGAGAGAAAGATGAAAGCGAGGAATGAACAGGAAAAAATGGCGATAGATTTGTAGAAAAGGGAAAGATTGATTAGGAAATGTGTAAGTTTTTTTATAACAAATAAATTAATATCATCCGTCAGATCTCACTCCATCCAATGATCCAAATTTGTGAGCACACAAACTCACAACTCACCATAAGAACCAAACTCACGAAATATCGCATCCATATATATATATATATATATATATATATATATATATATATATATATATATATATATATATATATATATTTGGGATCCAATGAGAACCACCAACATAATGAGAACCGTGAGAACTCCACCTTATTGAATTTTTTTTTAAAATAATGACATATTTGAATTTAGCATAGAATTTTATGGCTAGATAACATATTTCTTGGTCTAAAAAGTATAAACTAGTGACGGAAATCGAGACGAGATACATTTTCTTAATTTTGATGCACCTACTACTTATTTTCATGTATCTGGCAATTTTCACGCACTTAGAACTCGTTTCCGTGCACCTAGAGCCTATTGTTTTTATGCACCTAATAATCATTTTCATGCATGTAACAATTTTCATGCACCTAGTATTCGTTTTTGTGCATATATAGCCATTTTAGTATACCTAATTGTATTTTTGTACATTAAGTTTATATTTTGTTAATAAAATCAATAAATTTTGTTTAGTTTTACTAAAGAATGTGTTTGAATAAACTAAACAAATGGTAATGATTTCATCAAAACTTTCAAAATAAGATTTAGTGGAGATTTAGTAAGAGTTCTCACGGTTCCTATTATGGTAATGGTTCTCTACGATGTAAGAGTTCTCAACGGTTTTCTATGTCTTTGGGAACTCTATCGAGTAGGGCTTACTCTGTCGAGTAAGTAAGTTTGGTTTATGAAACAGTGTTCTGCTGATGGGTACTCGATCGAGTAAGTTGAGGACTCGATCGAGTAAGGGTCACTCGATCGAGTAAGTTACTTTTACGGGTTGTTTTTGACGAGTTTTATACAAACGTGAGAAACATATATAAACTTAATCCGTCAGTTTCTTTCATTTTTTCACTTTTCTAAACTTCACAAGGTAAAACAAAGTTACGTTGCTTCTCTCTCTCTCTCATTGCTATCAAATCCCAAAGGCTTAGGGTGTCAGATCGTCGTGTTCTTTACGTCGTTGAGTTCGTCGTGTCATAGGGAAGATCCTTGTATAGCTTTTATACCTTTTCGTTGATTTTGTTTAAAACCCTAATTAGGTATTTTGCGGGATTTTGGGAGTATGATGTGTATTAGATAGTGATTGTATGATTGTGTGATTATAGGAGGTGATTGAGTTGAAGAGCGATTTTGATTAGCTGATTGTGACGATCTAGGTGTTGCTTTTCCAGGTAGGATTTCCTAATCAGTTATTTGTTACATGTAATTTGGTTTGTTGATTGATTGTTGGTGATTGTTGATTAATAGCATTTGTCTATATCGTATTGGAATTGGTAATTGTTGTTGAATAATGTGGTTGGTTATGTAATTGTCTGTGGTTCTCGAGGTGCGTCCTCGGCTGAGTGGAGTCACTTGCGGTAGTGGCTTCACGCCCTTGATTCGCCATCTGTGTAACCCGCGACAAAGGGGATGTGCACATTAAAGAACATGGGTTATCGCTCAGATGAGATGAGCGGGGCTTAGGTGGGAACGACTGTGGTCCCCCACTGGTGGCGAGGAATATCTGTTGCGATGGGTATTCAGGTAGGATTACACACTTTAGTGTGTAATCAGGTGTGTGGAGTTGTGATGGAGTTTAGGGAACTTGTTTGTGTTGTATCTTTTGTATTGTGTTTTGTGTAATCAGTAACTGACCTCGTTTAAATGTTTTTGAAATCTGTGGTGATCCATTCGGGGATGGTGAGCAGTTGTTTTGCAGGTATATCTTAGATACGCGTGAGATCTAGCTGGGGATGGAGTCATCACATATCAGACTCTTTAGTCTTTCGCTGTGTTTGTTAAGTCAGTTCCACTTAGTTGCTTTACAGTTTTGAGAAAAGTTGCATTTTACTTTATAGTTTTGGTTTTCGTGTAATCACTTTAAATTAATTTACTTAAAGTACGTTTCTTGATGGTCACTTTTGATTACTATGCCTCGGGTAACCGAGATGGTAGCACTTCCATCCATTAGGTGGTCTTGGTAAGGTACCTTGGTGCATGGAGGTGTTACAAAGTGGTATCAGAGAGACGATTTTGGAACCTGTAACTAATGAGCCCAATGAACATATAGAGTAAAATTAAAATAAACCCGGGTAGGTGTTTTTAGGAGCTAATGCAAAGACATGGGAGACGTCCTAAAGTTGCGATCTCGCCATTTAACTTTGAACCGGTCACTAGGAGGTGTCATGGGATCGCTATGTGTTTACTAATGTTCGATTGCATATGTTGGATGAATATGTATATATGAATATGATGGATGGATGAGATGTGATTGAATATAGGATGTAGTAGAAAAATATGAAGTAATTACTGCATAAGAATATGACTTATGATTAAGAGCATGTTATGTGATGAAAGGGAGAATTTATAATGTGGCTATACTAGTAACATATGATTAGGGGATGTGATATGATTATACATGATTTTGTTTGCGTAAATTTATATAATAAGGTTATACTTGTTTACTGTTGTTTCATATGTATATGTTGGATAAAGTGTATGATGGATGATTTGGTGGAAAAGGATGATGTGGTGCATAAGAATATGATTTCATGATTTAAGCATGTTTATATGACGGAAGTGAATTTTTTTATAATGTTGTTATGTTAGTAACATGTGTATATAATGTTTGCATTTGATGTATACACACATATATATTTTTTTCTTACGTAAGGTTATAGGATAAAAGCGTGCGGGCTTTACATAAGTGGTAAGTTGAATAGTATATGATCATGATGGACGTTGTTGCTTGGCTTTTATAGATAGTAACATGTGGTTAGGGATACTGGTTTTATGAGCATGAAGTTGTTTTTGTTTACTTTGTTGTTATTTAAGTTGTTTGGAAGTAAAAATCAAATAGTTATGTTGTCCGATTACAGCGAAGTTGTCTTTAAACTGTTATAACTTTGACGTATATATGATTTTGATGTGATTCTAATTGAAGGTTATAGATTGTTCTTTTACGATTCTAACGATAGGTCACACGCCCAAAATGACCAAGAAATGAGTGAGATATGACTGTTTTACAAAAATTGGACAGTGTTGAGAAATGCGTAGGGTACTCGATCGAGTAGCCCTTACTCGATCGAGTGCACCACTTGTTACTCAATCGAGTACCCCTTGCTTGATCAAGTAGCCCTGGTAATTTGTTGTACGTGCTTCTGATCTTCAGCTACTCGATCGAGTAGGCTGTACTCGATCTAGTGACCCCTGGATTGGGTTGTATGCTTATCTTTTGACTTCGTCGCATATCATGTTTAATTCAAAGGTGTTCTATTGCTTTTTATGCATTATTTTACATATGTGTTGGTCTTGGTGCGTAAGTTACCCAATCTTGTGATGTAAGAGTAACACCTTATGATGGGTGTGAGTTTGGTGGGGAGGTCATGAATTATATGTTGTTGTGATAGATAGTGGAAAGAGAAAAGGGAGGTTAATGAGCTTATGGAGGCATGGAGCATGTTTTGTGAGATGTGGTGAGTGATATGATTGCGAGTTTGGGGAATGTAAGGTAAGTGTATATGGCAAGGGGTGATGTAAGTGTAAGGAACGTGAGAATGAAAAGGTTGGGATGAGAGATGCGAATAGTGGCAAATTGGGATGTGAAGGATTTATGGATGAAGATGGTTAAGATTGTGTTGGTTAAGGATATATGTGATGGAAGGTCGTTATAGAGGGATGAAAATGAATGGTGTATAATTAGATCAGGTTATGCTGCGATGCGTAGATAATGGCCGAGCTTGGGAATTTTTATTATTAAGAGATGAAACTAATGTGTGATTTCCTTGGGCAATTAATTGTATGAAATGAGTTGAAGAGTAAACTTTACTTGTGTGGACAGATTAGTGACAAGTGTGAGTGATAGGATGATGAGAGAAGATCCATGGTAAGAAAGAGTGAGATGGTACTGATATGAAATAAAGGGATTTGAGTTTTGGAGCAATGAGAAGGTAACCGGAGCACTAAAGGGTTAGATAGAAGTAATAAGGAGTTGAATTGTTAATTGATTTTTTCGAGTGTAAAAAGAAAAGAATGAGGGGAGTAAACTAGGAGAATGTTGACCGGAGTTATGTGATATAGAAGTAAGGAATCGTCGAGATGTATGATACTATCATGAGGATATGATTTAATGGTTATATAGGAGTTCCAGGATAACATGTTAATCATGAGTTTCAAGGAATTAAGGAAAGTAAAAAGGTTGGTAAAGAATTTGCACGATATGAGATCTTGGTGGTGAGTTGGGTGACGATACAATTAAAGATGGAATTGGAAGTAATGTTGAGGTAATTTTTGTTGATGGATTTGATGTTCGTTATTTGGGATGCAAACCGAAGGTAGGAAAGAAACCGTGATATTTAGAGGTGAGTATAAGAGGTTTGATATACGAACAGTGGTGGTGTTGGGGTGTTGTCACTAGAGGTTAAGGGTTATGATTAATAGGAATGGTAGCCATCTTAAATAGGTTGGTTTTGTAAAAGCCGGATTGATATGTATGGTTGTGAGAGAGTATAAGATGTGGTTATAGGAGGCGGTTGCTAGTAGTTGAATATTAATGGTATGGTTACATTTGCCAGGAGGTTATAGTTATGCGAATGGGAGAATGGGTTATGAAGGGCATGCGAGTTAAGCTCGGGCGAGAATTAACCTTTATCAAGTGGTAACTTATGAGATCAGGATTGACTAGTTGGATGTGATTACGGGTCTATGATGTGTATAAATGTTTGTATGAGGTTCTGACCTCACGCGAAGTAGTATGGTGCGATAGTTATAAAGTTGTTATCTGAATGTTCTGTAATATATGTTGGGTACGGTAACCTATTGGAATGATATTCAAAAGTGATAGTTTGGGTGATCTGGCATGGCTAGTTATACTTGTATGTATATTCATGATATATGTTTATTCCGTTAATGGTATGGGTGATATTCATAAGGTTAGTATATGCTTACTCCGTATGATATGTTGCGTTGTGATCTAGTAAAGCGGTTTTGATAAAGTTTTCTTGTCCAGGAAGTTATAATGAGTAAGTGGCTATGTGGTTGTTATGCCTCGGGTGGTGATCCGGGCACGTTATTTCGTGTTGTGATGCAGGTATTTTCGCGCTGCGGTGCAACTGTTGGTGGCGGTGTTGCGATGCCGTCATCGGTTGTGGTGGAGTAGGAGGGATGATTACGATACGAGTTTTCGAAAGTACATACCAGTTATACATAGATTGTTGTTTTGTTTACCGTTGTTCCTGCGAGTTTCGGTTTGGACATGTAGACAGTTGTTTTGTTTATTGATGTTTCTTACCAGTGTCGGCTTGGGAGTGAGGGTAGAGTATGATATGAAAGCGAGTTGGGTATGGTATAGTAATATTCTATTGATGGGACATATTTGTGAGAGGTGGTTATAATACTTTTGATCTTGTGTTAGATGAGGCATTGGTGGAAATAGTTATGGTAAATGATTTGTAGAACATGTGTTGTACTGATCTGGAAGCTGGAAGTGGTTCATAACCTTTTATTTGGACAGTGAGTATACCGTGTTGGGAATTATTATTATGTTAAGTTATGGATGAGTTTTGCGGTAATGAACGAAAAGAACATTTCGATCTAGTGTGAGTGTGTGTAATAATTGTGGATCATGAGTTATGAGTATGGAGATAGGTGCATGTATAAAGGATTAGGTCGTTTTTGCGGTAATTGGGAACAATTGAAGTATTGGTTATGCTAAGGATTTTATTGTATTGATTAGATGGAGTGCAGAATGAATTGGGGAATGAGGTCTGTTAGAGGAAGAGAGACCTGGATATAGGAATGGTTGTAGATGTTGAGGTTATAGTCGGTTATCTTTGTCATGCGGTGGTGATGAGGATAATGAGAAGATATGGCTATGGAGCTAAGATTAGTGAGTTACGAGGTCGTAACATGTATCGTAAAAGGAGTAGGATACGACAAAGGGAGTTTGATGGTTGTACATGTTGTAGTAGATTTGGATGTTTGAGTCTTGGTGGCGAATAAAGAATGGATTTGCATTGTGGTTGATATTATTAAAGGTCATCGCCGTGCTTGTAGTAGTATGTTATTCATGAGTGTAAGAATACTTCGATAGTGTTGACAGTTGGGTGATGATATTCATGAGTGTTAGTAAACTTCGAGGATGAAGTTCTTTTTAAGAGTGGTAGAATGTAACATTTCGTTTTATGGTTGATCTTGCTTGGTCAATTGTTTTGATATTGGGTTTTCTAGTGGATAATATGTTAGTGAGACGGAGCTAGCGGCATTTGTGGATGATATTGGTAGTGTATGGAGTTAGTGTCGAGAGAGACTATAATGTAGTTGATACGATATCGTGAGCCACGTTGTGGAGGTAGGCATAGTTGGTGGAGTTGGTGTTAAGAGTTCATGTTTTATAGGTTGGGGTTTTGTTTTGAGTTCTTAGTTGCGTTGTTGTGTCTTGATCGAGTTAGAATGTTTGTTTTGAGTATGGGTTGAACTTCGGGGACGAAGTTTCTTTTAAGGAGGGAAGAATGTAATATTACGGTTTTCTATGTCTTTGGGTACTTGATGTGAACATTATTTGCACACATTTAATCCCCTAATTGAGCCTATTTTGCATACTATTATAACATTCCATAGCCATTTTATCCGTCAAATGCTTTCTATTTTGCTTTCCTAGTGCATTTCGTATATTTTGTAGGAAAGAAGATAATAAGGCGTAAATTCCCGTCTTTCGTGCATATTTGGAAGCTTTTTGATGATATTGGATGGACTAGTATGAAGAGGAGGCAAGAATGATGGCCAAGTATGTAGGAATAAAGAGTAAATAGAAGGCTCATAAGGTTAAAAGCAAGGATGGCGAGAAGGAAGGCATTGCATAAAGAAATCGCTCGAACCCCAAACCAAGAGTTGCTCCTTTGGCTCTGAAAGTATGCTAGATGGAACGGCATCGAAAAATCAAGTGATCCAGGCTTTTGAATCACTCCAATAGAAGTCCGGATGAGAAAATGACGTCCGTTTTACAATCCGAGCTCAAACAAAGAAGCTGTCCGCCAATCCGCTTGTCCCGAGACCAATCCGCTGGGATTCCCTTACAGCAACTTTCGTGTTCTTCTTGTTCTATGAAGGATGCGCATATTTTTCAAAGACCAGCGAACCGGAGTCTCTCTTGAGTCCGGCGATTCCCTACCCAACAATTAGCATTGTTAAATTACTATTTTACTCTTGCTTAACCTAATGATGCTCTACTATATATACCCCATTTGTAATAATCAAACCATCAAGTTTTCATTAGGTTAATTCAATCCTTCTTTATATTAGATTAGGAGTAGATTAGAATAGATTACTCTTTAATCTTTCAACAAATTACACATTAATCTTTCCTTAAATATTGTTCAAGTTTATTATTGAGTAATTCAAGTTTATTATTGGGTAATTAGAAGATTATTGGGTTTATTGGGAGATTGACAACCTTCCATCAATCATCAAGTTCTTCTATTATTCTTTGCATTATTATTTTGGAATCTCCATAGGTATAATTCTCTTAATCCTTGTTTTAATTATTGTTACTCTTTCTTACTTGTTCATCATGTTTGACTTTGTTAGTATGATTGACAACCTTATTAACATGTTAAATTTGATCATGAGTGAGTAGTTACTTAGCTAGGATTAATGGGTAATTAGGGGAAATAAACATGGAGAATGATTCATGCTTAATCTAATATGCTTCCATAATTAATTTGCTTGCTTGTTGTGATTTGAACTTACGCACATGTTATGTTTGATGAAATGCTAAGCCTATGAATCCTTGCATTTACAACCATCACTTATCTTTTCAATGAGACTTGTAAGACATAAACCAACTCGAGTCTCATTAGACCATGCATATAGTTGGATAGGGAGGATTAAGTCGACTTGTAGGTGTTGTACAATCTAATCGATTCGGCTCCGGGACCCAAACCTTCCTGGGATTGTAAGATATAAACCAACTCGATCCATCACAACAATAATTGCTTGCATCTAGTAGGAAACATGTTTGTATGATAAACTCCCATGAATCCCTTATGAACCTATGATATTCTAGCATTTTTAATCAATTGTTTACATCTTTCCTTTTGTTGCTTGTTTATTGCTTTTATTAGATTAGAATCATCAACCCATTATAATTGTGACAACCCCAAGCACAACCATAATTAGATTGAATATTTTGAGTAACCACCGTCCCATGGATCGACCTCGACTTACCACTAACTAGTTGTATGTTGAGTATTATAAATGTGTTTGATTGGATATGACCCGACGACATCACCCATCAAAATGGCGCTGTTGCCGGGGACGGTGTTGTTTATTTGAATTGTTCTTTTGTCTAGTTTTAATTGTGCTTCTTTTTCTTGAGTTTTATTGTACTTGTTCTATTTCACATGCTCAACATGTCTACATTCACTTTTTGGCAATATGAAAATGAATCATTTGATAAATATGTTGCAAGATTTGAAAATTATATGACTCATGCTTGGCATCATAATTTTACTCTTTCAAATTATGAAGCATGTTGTGTTGTTTATAATGGCATGAACCTTGAAACCTGCAACTTGGCATTTCACTTGAGTGGTGGTAGAATTTGTGAGATGAGTTGTGAGGAATTTTGGGAATTTGTTGAGTTCATGACCATTCATTGTCTCAAGCAAACTATACATGACATATTTGAAAGTGCTAAGGAAGGTATAGAAGCGATAAAAAGCACATTTCAAAAATTCATTGAGGAAAACTATGATGAAAATGAGATTTGTGAGAATGAAAAACCTTCCTATAACCTTGAGCCAATCCACTTTGCCCACAAAATTACCCCACCTTGGGAAGATGGAGTGCTAGATGAGGAGAATGATGATGAGGAAGAGTACATTCTTGATTGTGAAACTAATGCTTGGATGTCGTCATCCTACTCTTCTTGTGTTTCAATGAAATGAACCTCCATGGAATTTGATGTTAATGGGCAAAGTGAGAATGATATGGATGTGAGCTTGAGAGAAAACTCACCCTTTGAGGATGACATATTTGAGGGAGACAATTGTGTTGAGCTTGGTGAGCCTTGCTATGACAACCCCTTTGATAATGGACCTTGTTGGGATGGGGAATATGATGAGGAAATTTGGGAACTCCAAATAGACACCCATAAAATCACCTTGGATGATAATGAGAGTACTTGCATTGAATGTGGTGATTTTGACTATTTGGAGGATGAGTTGAGTGAATTGCCAACCAACTACCCATTTCATGTTCCTTCCGTCCATCATTTCTCTTATAATTTTTGTCATAATGTTCTTGACATGCTTGTTCGGTCTCTTACTTGGGCATTATTTCATTGCATAATTTTGTGTTGTTATCCATGCCTATTTATTTCTCACTCCCAAGAATTTGATCGACTTCTACGTGCTTTGAGTGCTAGTGATAATCTTCTATGAAATTGTTCGTTAATAATCTTTGGTTTAATGGAGTTCCTCAATAACCATTAATTTCTATATATGCATTTAGTATAGTTTGCATTGTAATATTTCTCACATGATTCATGTAGATAGGTGCATATAGATTAGAATTCATGCATAGTCACTAATGGCCAAACCTATTCATTTCTACACTAGAAATAGTGTTTAAATCGGTTTGGGGAGGTTTGATCATAGGTGACCATAGTCTACTAGAAAACATGCATCATCTAGTGTAGATTGCATTCATTTGTTATATATGTCATATAGAATTGCATTTAGTTAGAGCATGCATTCATTCATGTCATATCATTGCATTTGTACTTTATTTAAAAAAATAAAAAATTCATAAACATGTATTTCCATTTTATTCCCACTCCTACATGTACATTGAGGACAATGTCCAAAATAAAGTGGGGGATGAGAATTTATATTCCAAAAATGCATAAAAATTGAAATATTTCGAAAAATCACAAAAATATATCCTTTAATTTCATTTTCAAAAACCCAAAAACAAGTTCATTTCCTTTGTAGGGTAGTCTTGTATATATTATCTTGTATATATTGTGTTTGTCCATCCTTTTTCACATTGATTGACTACGCCACATCCGAGACATGAGGATATTGAAGACCGCATGGTATGATCTTTCCAATCTCCTTTTTCCTCTTGATGTTAATGACTATGTGGCTTTATTTTGATTGATGCGGTATAAACAATGTGAATTTAGGACTTGCATTTAGATTATATGACATACTAGTTGGTAGAAGCATATGCATTAGGATGTATATATGTTAGTTGCATCATGGCATGTAGTTTGCATGTTAGAAACATTTTGTGAAACCGTCTACTTGGGAAACTTGACAAGTGTATATAGGCCCTAGTAGATGCTTTTTCTTCTTAAGACTTTGCTTGTTAGAATACTTGTAAAACACCCTAGGATGTGTCATGCTAGTATACTTTGACCCATGGATTAAGGCCTAGTCAAGAGTACCTTGTGGTGTGATAACTCCTTGGCTACCGTTTATTCCAAGGTGACCCTTGAAACCATGCAACCATCATTCATCCATGTTCTACCATACATTTTGTCATCAAAGGGAATGGGCACAAAAAAGAAATTGTTCAAATTTGAGTTCAAGAAATGAAATGAAAAGTGAAAGAAAGTTTGCAAAAATGCATCAAATGAAAAGAGGAGGAAAAATAGACTCCTAAATCTTCAAATATAAGGCACCCTCACTACATATGGGGTGACTTTGAAAATGTTCAAAAAGAAAATGCAAAAAGTTGAAAAGTTGTCAAGTATTGAATTGCCAAATATCAAAAGAAAGTGTTCTCAAATGTTATATGCCACAAGAAATTGGGGGAGGGGGGGGGGGGAACAAAAACAAAAGCAAACTCCCAAATGAAACTCAAATACTATCGATCCCTTTATCCATCGTATCCATTTTTGTGCATGGTAGAGAGGGGACGACCCTTCTTCTTGTCTAGGCGAGAAGAGGAATTCCGCGATCCTCCAGTGTTTCTAACACCATAGGGAGTCTATTCTTGACAAAAGCATTTAATGATTGAGGACAAAGGTACCCTAGCTTGACACAACTTGGAGGTGATTTATTGGTATCCTTCTAGGCTTAGTAGTTTGAAGAAATTGCATTTATGAAGGAGTGTGTACCCTTGAATTACTGCCCTTGTAGATAATTTCCGCCACTTAGATGAGGAAAGTGGCTATTCGTTTGTAGATACATCCATTACTTGATTTTGTATGCTTAATGTTTGTATCTGTCGCCATTTTGGCAAGACCCACCTTGCCTTGCAAGAAGGCATCCTACCTCATGGTTGTCTTGTTGTGAGTTGAAGGGGCGGAGTGAGACCCGCTAATTGTCTCACATCGGCTATTTTATTAGGATAATTTAAATAAAGGTCT